>NC_054396.1:27663902-27963902 GCF_017976425.1 Toxotes jaculatrix | reverse complement strand
CGGCTGCAACAGCGTTACCATAGGCTCTGCTGCTATGAAGCAACTCCTCCGTGCAAGACTATGAATCCAGTTTAATGTACACAACAGCGATATCACAGTATCAGAGCCATTAACACACCATCCTCAGCTGCTATTTGTGGGCCATCAACAGTAGCACTACTCAACAGACATAGTAATAACTTGACATAGGCCATACTAGCTTTTTACCATCAACAATACTCACAAATTTTCGTTTTTTACTTCAACCTAACCACCACAACCCAAAAAAAAAAAAACCCCCGGCTAAAAATACCTATGGTTAACTTATACCTAGTTATACCTAGTTTAAGTGTATTTTGTATTTGTTTGTGCAGGCATCCATCATGACAGGCACAGCCATCAGTCTGGGCGTAGATGGTGTCAACAAGCCTCCAGCTGAGCCCATACTGAGCCACAGCAGGATGAGCCCCTTGCGGAGAAATTCTCTCTTGCACCAGGGAAACCTGCTCCACCAGGCCGCACACCTCCACCAGGGGCCCCATCTGCATGAGGAGGCCCATCTGCACGAAGAGGCCCAGCTCCACCAAGGTCAGTGGCAGATGTGACAGAACCGAGGGTGGTTGTTTCTCCAAGCTCCTAATATAGGACGGACAAAGGCGTGGGGGGTCAAATTAATCACCATACTACCGAAACTAAAAGAGTACATTTCTGAAAGAAAATCTAATGCACAAGTACGCGGATAGATGTAAAAGCTTGTTAAAATACTGCTGAATACTTTGAATACAAAAACCAACCCCTCAATTCCACCCAGACACCCACCTACACCAGGAGGCCCATTTCAACCAGGAGACCCACCTCCACCAAGATACCCAATCCCCTCTCCTGCACCACGAGCCCAAGCCCAAGGCCTCACTGAGAGTGTCAGAGAGAACGTGGGAGTCTCGTCGGATCAAAGAGGAGATGCAGGGGATTCTGTCCCCGACGCCTCTTGAACTGCACAAAGTGAGTTCAAACCTCCGTCTGAAGACGCTGTTATGATGTGGTTTCTGTTCTTGGATTAAGTGTTGATAGGATTAGGTAAAGTGAGGGCTTCAGTGTAGGCTAAACAGAATTGGCGGCTTACTTGCTAAAGGAACAAATGTAAAAACACTTTGGGAAATATGCTTTTTAGTTTTCTCGTTGAGAGGTTAGTGAGAAGATCAATCCCACTTTCATGTCTGGAGCTGGGGGAAGGAGGAGATGAGCTGAGCTTAGCATAGAGGCTGGAAGCAGGGAGAAACAGTTCACCAGGCTCTGTTCAACATTAAGTCGTTTTGTGCTGGGTGTCCAGTCAGTTTCTAACTTAACAGACCTTTTTTCACAGTAGACATGCACAATAAAAATAAAATAATGAAAGTGACTGAATAAAACTGAAACTAAATAAATAAATATTTAGTTTTATTTACATTAATGATATTTACCTGTGCTTTTCGTGCTGTAACATGGCAAAATGTCTTCTGTGAAAAGTGGCCACAAGTAAATCTATAAAATCAAATGAAAGTAACTTGAGTTGCTTGGAGTTTAAAACACCACTACAATTACCCCTTGAGGCATTTTCTGAGAAAGACATTACATTTTTACAGTGCAGCGTGTTACGTAATATAGCACAGAATGCAAAGTTTACCACCCCGGCCCCCACGGGCAACTGTTGTGCTGGCGGCTACATGTCTTCAACCTCCTGTGGATTTATAATCATGACTTCATACGTGGGTCTGCTCAAACTTGTACAGCCCAGCCCCAGAATGAGAAATACATTTGTTATCCACAGGGAGAAAATACATTAAAAGTGTTTTACTTGGCTGTTTTTCTTATGGGCTCATTGGCCATCAGCCAAAGTGTTACAGCCGTTAAATGGTGTCTCATTAAAAGATCATACAATATTCATATATTATATACTGCCTTTTTAGCTTATTGTTAACCCATAGCTCTTGGCAGAACATCTGGCCCTCATTACCAACTGTAAAAACATCCATTTTGCATTTACTTTCAAAAAGTCTTTTCAAGACATTTCATATACAATGGTCTTAGTGTACCGTTAGTACACTAAAATGTTTCCAGGTCCAGATATCATTAATTTATTACAAATTATTGTTATATACTACAGGGAAGTAGTGATACAAATTAAAAATGATAAAATAATAATAAAAATAATACATATTTCTAGGCCTTTTTCCCTGCTTATTTTCCATCATACTTTCTCTCTTTGGATGGTATCATGGTGAAATCTGTATTTTATACTATGTGATATTAAAAAGGTCTTTAAAAATACAACATGGTGAACCCTGTAGAAAACCTGCTTTTGGGCATACAGTCAAATTTCAAGAAAACTGTTCTTAAAAAAGGATAAAATCATTCCAAGTCTTGCCGTGACTTAAAAAAAAAAGTTGAATGTCAAAAAAGTGGCTAAATGTCCAAAATTAAGTTTAGGTTCATTTCAAGGGCCCTGACACACGAAGACAACATTCAGTGTTGGTCATTTATATTTATTTTTTTTTGTATTTATTTATTTTTCTGGTGCATCAGCACACACAAACTTTAGCTCGTTCAGCGTATTATATGGGAAAGAACCATCTGACTGAGAGGTTAGACCGACTGAAAGGGTGGTTTTACCCTCTTACTGCAGTCTTCACTTATTTATTATTATTATATTATATTATTATATACACTTATTTTTGCTTCTATGTTTAATCTTCCACAAGTCAGTGTGTGGGCAGGCAGCTATTTGTGAGACATTCTAAATTCATACCACATAGGGTATGATGAAACTGTTAAACATGAGAATGGGCGGCTTGTTTGTCTTTGTGCATTTTTTTTCTATATTAGGAGCACAGACTATTGACTAATTTCCATTTAGGCGATGAACTGTCCACTGCATGAGCTGCTGTGACCACTTTAAGTGCAGCTTTTAACAGAAAACATAAGGCCATGTGACGCGGCACCATCGGTCAGTTAGTGTGCTGACCATTTTAGAAAGCGTAGGGTAAAATCCACTGGTCCTCTCAAACAGCCACTGTTTTCCATTCATGTTTAAACTTGCATTGAACTAAATTGAGCTAAAAGATTCAGTTTCACCAAACCGAGCTCATTTCCTCTTGTTTTCCGTCTGTAGGTAACAGTGATAAAGGACCCAGAGAGCGACGACTTTGGCTTCAGCGTGTCAGACGGTTTCTTGGAGAAGGGAGTATATGTCAACATGATCAGACCTGACGGGCCAGCTGACCGAGCCGGGCTCAGACCCTATGACAGGATCCTGCAGGTAATGATAAATGGATAGATTCTTCTGAGCCACAGTGTAGAACATAAGAGGAAGCAAAGATGGCTGCAGTAAAAACTTGGCAGAGCATCAGGATAACATGTTTGGCTCTGAGACTTCAGATAAAAGCAACACTTGGTTTCTGTCTTTGTGGGCTGGCTACAGTAAGGACCCAGCAGCAGTAGCACTTACCACGCCATCCACTCTGTGTCTCTCTCTCTTTGTCTTCGTCCAGGTGAACCATGTCAGGACAAGGGACTTTGACTGCTGCCTGGCCGTGCCTCTCATCACGGAGGCTGGAGACAGACTGGAGCTGGTCATCAGCCGCAACCCACTGGCCAACGATGACCCAGAGGACAATAACAACACTTTAGAACACCCACTAGACCTGTAACAGACACACACACACACACACACACACACACACACACACACACACACACACACACAGATGAATTTATACATAGAAATCTATTCACTCTTGTCACATTCAAACAGGAGACTCAAGAGGTGATGAAGTATACGTATATCTACTGGAACTGTCCCATACACACACACACTCCACCGGCTTGCAATAATTCTACTTAACCACAAAGACTTCTCCCGGAACACACACACACATGCACACACGCGCATGCTCACACAGTCACCCCCTCCCATTCACACTGGGTTGAACTGCTGTCACACAATACATTTCTCAACGGAAGTACTGCCAGAGTGCAGAAAACCCGCCAGAAGCTCTCCTGATGATAGGCTTGGAGTCCTCAGAGTGTTGGTCCGACATAAACAACCAATAACCTGGCACCTTAACCAGCCATTTTAACTGATTACACGTCTTTAAATCTTGTTTTTACTTAAAACAAATGAAGAAAAACCTGAAATTTGAGTGAGGTAATTTCAGCTGCTTAATGCCAGGCCACAGGTTTAGAGAAATTTAAAGCACTGATGGTTGTAGAGAGATCTGCCTTATTACACAATATCGCTAGTGATTTTAGGAAATTTCAAGTGAAACTGAATTGACGAATAGTGAGTTTGCCTTGCTCAGATTTTATTTGTTTTAAGAAAGACACAATAGAAGATCTAACTGTTTATTAAAGGAACAGTTTTTTTTTTAATATTGTGTCTAACTGTGGTCTATACAGATGTAGCCATTGTGGAGGTCCATATTGCTGCTAAGAGTCTGCTCAAATACTGCTGCTCTAATGCAATTCCCAAGAGTAATTTACTGGAAAGGTCAAGTTTAGCTCTTTTTGCAGCTGTCGCGCGAAACCGTACTTTATTAGATCCCACTGCACATCACAATGACAGCTTGGTGATATTTAAAAAATAATAATAATAATAATCGTGCCATCATTACAAGGTCAAGACAGTGATGTCATCACAACTGCCAAACGTTTTTGTTCAGTCATTGAAGGGAAGGAATTGCTTTCCTCTCCTAATGAAAAATGGCATCTTAAAGGAAAGTTACTAACAAAGACAACTTTTGCTGCAACACAACTGGGCAGCTGTGCTCGAGGAGATGCCCCGGAGAAAACTGTGTTGCCAACAGAAGAACATCTTCCTGCAACATTGAGAGATTTAGGTTTTTTTTTTTGGTTTTTTTTTTGTTTCCTCTTTTGCCAGCTGCTGAGAGAGTTGCCTTCATACGTTACCCAATCTGTCACTACAGTTTTCTGAAAGCGCTGGGCCCATCTCAGCTCATTGCTGGCTTACAAAGTCAAACAACAGTAGGTTCAGCATGATCTCAAATAACACCTATACATGACATTTAAGGTGCTGTGGGTAGCACTTAAGAGAAATTCAGTACCACATTAATTTTGAGAAAGTAGTACAATGGTTATAAATAAACAAGGTCAGGTAGACTGTGACAGGAATAAAAAAGCTAAAGCTTATGAGTCTCTGGTGAAAACTGATAATAGAAAAAAAAAAGAAAGGCAGATGGCAACATGTTTATCCCACATGGTTCGTTTTTACAGTAAACAAGCAAACATGTTATATAAGGTCGCTCTGCAGTACCCACGGGCATACAGGAAAATTTGCCTGGGCAGGCAGTGTCAACACTTAGGAATAGTGCTGACTCAAAACTAAGTAACAGTGAAGACCGCCTCTTAACAGAAGTTACATTACTTTGCAGCAGCAACGCTATATGAGAACTTAGATCTTCTACATTTTCTGCAAGATGTGATTTAGCAGCATTGCTTTACACTCATGCTTATAAAATATGAGGTTACACCACATATTGCTGCTTAAATAAGACCAGTAGTCAAATTTACTAGCATAACATAGCATGTTTAGAAATGTTAGTATTGAGTGTACATTATTCTTTAACTGGATACACAGATTGCTGGCTAGTCCCACCTATGCTGCCTTCGTCAAGATTTAGCACAACATTGTGAACAAGTCAAAAACAAGTAACAACTGCTTTGCTATAGGAAACAATGTGGTTCACAGGCAATCTAGTCTTAAAAATAAACTCTCCTAGTATCAACAGCATCACCACAGTCTCAGTTAAAACAAGCTGTGACAGCAAATTTTTGGTTAAAATGCTACACACAGCACCTTCAAATTATGTCTATGGATCATCTATGAACACTTAGTGTTTGTGCTGTTTGGCTTTGAAGGGAAGATTGGCCCATTTACATCACAGAGAGCATGAACAAAGGTAATGGTATCATCTGCAAACATTAAGGCTTTGTCAGGATACTGATGAAGTATCAAGCTGTTCAGACAAGGATCCAGTCACACGTGTACACACACACATTCTCACAGAAGACAGCCAGTATGTAGTGCAGTTGTTGCGCGTGTGTGTGTGTGTGTGATTATATATTTATCCTAACTTTTGTTCATGTTTCTGGGTGTTTGGTTTTGTTGTATTCCCACATCTGTTTATGATGTGCATGTACATAAGTGTGTCAGTACATTTTCTTTCTGTCCTTGTTGGTGTGACACAAAGGGTACAATAACACATGCTGATACCCACTCGATTTAACTAACTGCAGCTGCTGAATCCTCATAGTAGCTTTAGATGAAAAACATCCAAAAGGTGTGTATGTTATACCCACCTCTTCTAATCGTTTCTGAACAATAATATTCTGAAGACTATTATTCCACCTGCCACTAGTGGCTCACGTAACAGAATTTTAATCTCTGCTATGGGGACACTAAAAGGCACTTTGGGAGTCTTATTTAACTTCTCACGTCATGTTTTATGTTTTGTTTTTTTTTTTGTTTTTTTTTGTGCACAGGCTTGTACCTTTTACTTAATTTTTTATCAAAACGTGTGCAGGAAAAGTGTGAGCAAAAAATTCATACAACACACAGGAGTAATACATGTGAGAGAGAGAGGACAGAATAGCCTTTGTCCTCTGAAGGATTAGAAAAGTAACAGGAACAATCACAACCTCTGTTCTCTCTCTCTCTCTTTCACTTTCTTCCAACGTCCCTCGCTCTTTCCTCACACTGTTACATAATACAGTTAGAATCCAGCTGCCCCCTTTGAGAACACCCGTGTGTGTGCGTTGGATGTGTGTATATGATTCTGTACAATTATGTGTGCGTTTGTGTGTGTTGAGGTTTCTGTGTGTACTATTTACATGTGTTTACATGTACATATCTATGGATGGCTGGTTTTGGGTTTTTTTTTTTTTTCGTTTTGAGCATGTATGAGCATGACTGAGCTTTTGAGCATGAGTGTGTGCGTGTGTGTGTATGTGTGTGTTGCAGAGAGAGAGAGCTAGGTGGTGTACATTTCATTGTACAGTGGTGATATTTTTCAGGGCTGTTCACCTTCTTTTCCAAAACCCTTGTGAGACTGAAAACAGTATAAACTCCATTTTTGTGAGCAAGCCGGAGAAAGACAACTTTTTCATGAATAACAAAAAAAAGGGACTTTGACCTCTCTCCAAGCACTTACTACAAAAAAGAAGCACACTGTTGAATACCATGCACTGTAAGTATTTTCATGTACAACGATACAAACTAGTCTGAGTGTTTTTTTACGCAATATCAAGTGGCCAAAAGAAAAAGGGAAAAAAAGAAATGTTTTGTAAAGCAACAAAAAAAAAGAGAAATTGCTAAGAGAAGCCTTCCAAACTGTTCTGTTGGTTTTTATGTATGTATGTATGTACAGTATGTAAGTACATACGTATGTGTGGTCATCCATACTCCCTATGCATTTCTGGGTCAAAGGTCAATTTAAAGCCCAATCCAGAACCGTGACAAAAGTCAAAAGTGGATAAATGAAGTTTTTAAGAAACTTTTTAAAAAATCATCCACAGATTTCAATGTAATAAATGTAACACTGCATATTTACAATTAGGTGGCTGAAAATTTAAATATGACAAAACAATTACTGTGGCAATGTAGGACTGATACTGCAATAATTTTAAATTATATAATTACAAATTATGGAGTTACTGGTTAATTAAACTGGGGGCGGGGGTGCATTGTCAGTCTGAAGATTTTATGACAGTAGACTGTGTTTTATTACACTGGCCTGTCATTACCACAACCCCATTAACAGATGTCATTTGTCAAATTATTACATAACCTGGCATTTACTACATCAGCTGCGCAAAGGCACTTTCACATGCCTGCCATTCCTGCCTGTCCCCATCAAACACACAGTCTCACAAAATATATTGTGTTTCATGGTTAATTTTAATCTAAAGCTCAAAAAGAAGTCAGTTTCTGACCGAGGGAATGCTAATTCAAATCTCCGGAGCAGTGTGGAAAACCAGGCTGGGGAAAGACACTGAGTTGCATTGCTCTTTTAATGACAGCAGGCCATTACTGTGTGTTTCTATAAAAAGAACTGTTCATATGCATTTTCCATCATTGTTCTAATTTGGGGACACATGGAATAAAAGATCACTGCTGTTTTTTTTTTTTTTCAAGTCACATCTCTCTGTATGATTTAAGATTTCTTTTTTAATCTCTGCAGAGGCCATATTGGGGGATCTCAGTTAACCCAACAGCTGGAAAAGCTTACAGGTAAGAGTCAATTATGGTTAGCTCACTGTTAGCCCATTGCCCAGTTTAACCGATAACTAACTATAGCGTCTAGTCAGCTAATCATTAGCTTAACTTACAACCCTGAAACCCAGAAAACTATAGGCAACTAATCATAGTATAGGGTTTTTGACCAGCTAACCAATCATTTGCTTAATTAACGCCAGATAACTACAGTTAAACAGCTAACCATAATGACCTTACCAGTATGTTGCCATTAATGTAAACATGAATTTAGCTTCTACTCTAAATTCAGCTGACTGTGGCTGTGACTCCACAAGAGAAAAATAACGTCTTGTTGCATATTTCCAAATTAGCTAATTTCAGTCAGTCATGCAAGTGCCTCCAGTCTTTGCTTCACATTTCTGATAATCATATGGGAACCTTTGGCATAAAAGCATTTGCACTTTGTTTTTCTGACTTTATTTAAACTTTAAATCATTTTAAAAAATGTGTTGACGTGCCATCAAATCATATTACGGTTCCGGATTGGGCTACTAATAATGTATGCGTTGATATTGTGTATTTTTTTCAGACTGTGTAAAGTTCTATTCTATGTACTATAGTATTTTTCTATGACAATATTACTCTTCCGAAACATGGGAAGAAAATACAAAACAAAACTTATAAAAAGGGAAAATAAAATGTATAACTTTGTCGTTGCTGTCGTTTTGGGTTTTTTTTTTTTTTTTTCCATTTTCTATGAAACAAAGAGTGTACTGCTATACTTCTCTTTTTGAGAAGAACATGAGAAAAGATCAAAAGTTAAAAAAAATAAAATGTCTAATTTTATGTTGGGGTCTGTCATTATTTTGGTGCTTCTGTCTGAACTTTGATGTAATTGTAAATCTGATAATACTGCATATTCTTGTGTGTGACTGATTATTTGAGAGCAGGACAGACTGTTTAAAATCATATTTTTTCTTATATCCACAATATGTGCACTAGTTTTCTGTCACAATTTTGGGAACTTGTCAAGTTCAAGGACCCCATTTTACATCTAAATTTTGGTTCCCTCCCATAAGTACCATGAAATGGCACTGCAACAGAAGTTATCATTCTGTTGCAAACTGAGGGGCAAAATACCTCAGTATTTTGCCCCTCTTTACATGTTTCTGCCACTTAAGCCTACAGCGCATATAGTATTTATGAGTTTTCACTTACAAACAAACATGATCAAGGAGCTTGCATTGAATCATACACTCACCAGCCACTTTATTAGGTACACCTGTTCAGCTGCTCGTTAACTCAAATATCTAATCAGCCAATCACACAGAAGCAACTCGATACATTTAGGCACGCAGATAGTTCAAACCAGGCATCAGTATAAGGATGAAAGGTGATTTAAGTGACTTTGAATGTGGCATGGTCGTTGGTGCCAGACGGGCTGGTCTGAGTATTTCAGAAACAGCTGATCTACTGGGATTTGCACAACCATGGATCCACCCTGCTTTGAATCAACCGTTCAGGCTGGTAATGGTGGTGTAATGGTGTAGGGAATATTTTCTTGGGACACTTTGGGCCCCTTAGTACCAACTGAGCATCATTTAAACACCACAGCCTACCTGTACTGTTGCTGACTATGACCACGCACCATGCACCGATCTTGTGAGCGACATGCCACAAAGCTCAAATCATCTTAAACAGGTTTCTTAATCACGACATATCTTATATCCACAATATGTGCACTAGTTTTCTGTCACAATTTTGGGAACTTGTCAAGTTCAAGGACCCCATTTTACATCTAAATTTTGGTTCCCTCCCATAAGTACCATGAAATGGCACTGCAACAGAAGTTATCATTCTGTTGCAAACTGAGGGGCAAAATACCTCAGTATTTTGCCCCTCTTTACATGTTTCTGCCACTTAAGCCTACAGCGCATATAGTATTTATGAGTTTTCACTTACAAACAAACATGATCAAGGAGCTTGCATTGAATCATACACTCACCAGCCACTTTATTAGGTACACCTGTTCAGCTGCTCGTTAACTCAAATATCTAATCAGCCAATCACACAGAAGCAACTCGATACATTTAGGCACGCAGATAGTTCAAACCAGGCATCAGTATAAGGATGAAAGGTGATTTAAGTGACTTTGAATGTGGCATGGTCGTTGGTGCCAGACGGGCTGGTCTGAGTATTTCAGAAACAGCTGATCTACTGGGATTTGCACAACCATGGATCCACCCTGCTTTGAATCAACCGTTCAGGCTGGTAATGGTGGTGTAATGGTGTAGGGAATATTTTCTTGGGACACTTTGGGCCCCTTAGTACCAACTGAGCATCATTTAAACACCACAGCCTACCTGTACTGTTGCTGACTATGACCACGCACCATGCACCGATCTTGTGAGCGACATGCCACAAAGCTCAAATCATCTTAAACAGGTTTCTTAATCACGACAGCGAGCTCACTGTGCTCAAATGGCCTCCACAGTCACCAGATCTTAATCCAGTAGAGTGCCTAGGGATGTGGTGGAATGGGAGATTCACACTGTGGATGTGCAGCCGACGAGTGCTATCATGTCAATATGGACATAAATCTCTGATGAATGTTTTCAGTACCTTGTTGAATCTATGCCACGAAGAATTAAGGCAGTTCTGAAGGCAAAAGGGGGTCCAACCCAAGGTGTACCTAGTGTGTGCATGGAAGTAAGTGTTTTGGGTAGAGGGACATAAAATACACAATTGTACACATACAGTGTTATAATGTACATATCCTATTTAAAATTTGTGTGCTTGTGTTTTTCTGTTTGTGTGAATAAGGGCCTCTTTGTGTGCATCTTCCAGTCTGTGTAAATTATGTGTACGTGCAATTTTCCTCAGTGCAGTTTTCTAAATAACACAGTTCATTTTGTGTGTGTATACTGTACTGAACATTCTGCTTCTGCTGACTTAATTATCCCCAAGAGTCTACTGTTACATAACAGGTCCAGCACACACAGTGTATACACACACAGCAATAACACATGGGAAAGTAGTTTAACACCACATGCACACGATATGCACATTTACACACACTAGCTCACAGACTCACACACAAGTATGCAGGCACCCAGTTAGTAATTCTACTGACAAACAAGCCAACTGTAAAACAAGAAATTCTGTATTAGGACTATATCACAGGCCTTCCTCATGATTTTCCACTTTCCAGACAATACGTACAAAAACACATAAATACTGACTTCCAACAACAACTACACGTTTTCTTTTTGTCTTGGCAGCCAGAAACAAGCATGTATTGACTGACAGCAGCAATACAAAGACAACACGCTAGGCGACAGGAAAATTGAGATCAGAATTATGTCCCTAGGCAACAGGAAAAAAACAAGCTGGATCCTACCACAGCAGTGTCATCCATTAGGGAAGCTGAAGAAAGGTTCAGATTCTTCCTTTGGGTACAGGTGAAGATTCAAACAGTGGCTCTCCATTGCCAGAATCCAAGGTCCAAGGCACTGTATCTTCATGGGGATCCCAAAAATCTAGCCAAGACATTACAAAAAGAGGAATTAACCCACAGCAAAAAGGTCCTAGGATTATGTCAGTCACAACTGTTGTTATCTACAAAACTGTTTAGTTTTCACTTGCAAATTAATAAAATTCAGTTTTCGCTGAACTAAGGTTCTGACTTATTTTGCTTACTCTGTAGTGTTTCACACTTCTTTTCACACTTTTTTCCCTTACTGTGTAGTGTCGACTTGCAGCCCGGTAGAGGTGCAGATTTACTTCCCTCTCCCAATATGGAACTTGTGTTGATCTGACCAATTAGAGAGCTGATCTAAAAAATAAAAATGTTGTGATATGCATTAAGCTATTCCTTCTCTTACAGAAAATACTACTGACATTACTACATTTAACAAGTAGCATTGTACTTTCTACTTCAGTACATTGACTTGACATGTATTGTTACTGGTTACTTTTCACATTAAGATTCCAAAACATTAGAGCAGTTTGTAAAATATACTGTTATAGATTAAACTTGCTAGCAGTATATGAAGTAAAGCAGCATTAAAAGCTGCTTATATCATGCATCAGCAATAACGAAAGCATTGCTCTTTGAAAGAGGCCATTCTGTATAACTAATGGTAATGTACAGCAATAAAAATAATTAAACATGGTGACAGGAGTTTCAGCTGTGAACTGGAAACAGTCTTTAGCTCATGTGGTACAAACTGCACTAGTGGATCCTACTGGTTGGCTGGGGCACCTATACAGTATGTGGTGGAACTTAGGGGGAAAGCACAAACCTTCCAGTCTGCAGCTTCCCTGAGGACAGCAGTGACTGGTCTACAGTGTAACGGGAACTGGACGTCAAATGAGAGTACACAAGGGGAAAACCTGCAAAAGAAATGGAAAACCGTGCATACACAGTGTCCCTGAGGCCTGCACCAAGTAAAACCACAACATCCTGGGATCAAAACTAGCCACATTTGATTTTCACATCATCCTTCTTACTCTGGCCTTCCATTTCCTTTCTCTTTCTATTTTTGTCTGTCAAACAAAAAAGCAAAAGTACCATGAAACACGAATCTTAAAAACACACAGATTTGTTTTTGTTTTTTTCTTTGTGTGAATGCCAAAAAACTGTCTTGAAGATGAAAATGGAACAAAAAATTCTCAGCAGCTAAGTCTATTCTTGGAGCTGGCAGGCAGAGAATGGAAATGTCAGCGGTGTGTTTCTTTCTCTGGAGTGCCAGTTATTTAAAGCTCAGACCGCAGCAACGCAACAGCAATATTCATGTTTTTCAACAGCAGGTTCAAACCACCAACTTCCTCTGTGTTACTGCTGAACCAAGGGGCTGCTGTTGGGTCACATGGGAGCAATAAGCATAAAAATCATCATTGTATTTGTGTACTGCTTTTCTAGGCGCAGTTATAAATTGAGACAAAAAAATGAACAATGATTTGTGACTGAATTACAATTTTTCCTGAAAGAGCAGATTGCTTAATGTGAAGCATAAACAGGACATTTTAAATTAGTATGTAATGCAGCACTCTTGTAAATACGTTCATGGGAATTGTTGTCAGTTGATTTGATATGGAAAAAAAAGGGAAAAAAAGGTTCATGTAACCGCAGCTATTGAGGGAAAATTACAGTCTGGGAAAATTAGCTGTGTTGAGTACCCAGCTTCTGTTAATCACTACCATGTCTGAGCCTTTACTTCCTTGTTGTGAAACGGATGTTTGGGTCAAAATATTCCATAAACTGAAGCTGTATACAGCAGCTTCACAGAGCTGCTTACATTATTTCAGTAGTAGGGTGATGGGGTATTTGTACTGTTTTTCCCTTGTTTTCAGTAGTTAGGAGCTTAGGTAAGTGATTTCTGTTTGGTAAGTTTTGTTAGGTAACCAAAGATTTAACTCAGTTTCTGTGGGTTGTACTGCCCAAATGAAGCAAACAAGAGCCCTTAAGTTATAAGAAATATATTGTTTATACGGTGAAAAAAACAACACTTAATTATTTACTACAAATTACCACTTGGATATCATAAAAAAAGGTGTTGACTTACTGAAGAAGAGAAGCCAGGTGGAAGTTGGACTTGTATCCTCAGAAGCTGTCTTGTAGGAACAAATCATCAACCAGGTCCACAATAGGTCCACATGAAACAAGACCTACTATATGGACCAAGAATGGTCAATATGCGAAATCCGGTTAATTACCATATTAATTCTGCGATCACTTGGTATTTGCATTAACCCTAGTGGTTGCTTCTCTCCTACTCTCTGTGGTCACATATAGGTAATGTTATACAGCTGAATTCGCACTTAACCTGTTCTCATTTATATGTTTTTTTCTGTTTCTGTTGTCAGAAAAATAGAAGTATGAAGTAGTGAGTGAAATCGGGCCCATAGTATAGTAAGGCTTCAAAATATGCCAAAAAAAGTTGGATGTAGTATGACCTCAAAATGTCATAAAAAACGTCATAGTATAGTAAGGTGTCAAAATCGGTCAAAAAAAAGTGAAATTTTTTTTTGGCCTCAAAATGTCATAAAAAACGTCATACTATAGTAAGGTGTCAAAATCGGCCAAAAAAAGTCAAAAAAATTTTTGACCTCAAAATGTCAGAAAAAACGTCAAACTATAGTAAGGCGTCAAAATGGGCCAAAAAAAGTCAAAAAAATTTTTGACCTCAAGATGTCATAAAAAACGTCATACTATAGTAAGGCGTCAAAATCTGTGAAAAAAAGTGAAATTTTTTTTTGGCCTCAAAATGTCATAAAAAACGTCATAGTATAGTAAGGCGTCAAAATCGGCCAAAAAAAGTCAAAAAATTTTTTGACCTCAAAATGTCATAAATAACATCATAGTATAGTAATGCTTTTTTTTCGGCCAAAAAAAGTCAAAAAATGTTTTGACCTTAAAATGTCATAAAAAACGTCATACTATAGTAAGGCGTCAAAATCGGCCAAAAAAAGTCAAAAAAATTTTTGACCTCAAAATGTCATAAAAAACGTCATAGTATAGTAAGGCGTTTTTTTTGGCCAAAAAAATTCAAAAATTTTTTTGACCTCAGAATGTCATAAAAAACGTCATAGTATAGTAAGGCGTCAAAATCGGCCAAAAAAAGTCAAAAAATTTTTTGACCTCAAAATGTCATAAAAAACGTCATAGTATAGTAAGGCGTCAAAATCGGCCAAAAAAAGTCAAAAAATTTTTTGACCTCAAAATGTCATAAATAACATCATAGTATAGTAATGCTTTTTTTTCGGCCAAAAAAAGTCAAAAAATTTTTTGACCTTAAAATGTCATAAAAAACGTCATACTATAGTAAGGCGTCAAAATCGGCCAAAAAAAGTCAAAAAATTTTTTGACCTCAAAATGTCATAAAAAACGTCATTCTATAGTAAGGCGTTTTTTTTCGGCCAAAAAAATTCAAAAATTTTTTGGACCTCAGAATGTTATAAAAAACGTCATAGTATAGTAAGGCGTTTTTTTCGGCCAAAAAAATTCAAAATTTTTTTTGACCTCAGAATGTCATAAAAAACGTCATAGTATAGTAAGGCGTCAAAATCGGCCAAAAAAAGTCAAAACATTTTTTGACCTCAAAATGTCATAAAAAACATCATAGTATAGTAAGGCTTTTTTTCGGCCAAAAAAAGTCAAAAAATTTTTTGACCTCAAAATGTCATAAAAAACGTCATACTATAGTAAGGCATCAAAATCGGCCAAAAAAAGTCAAAAAAATTTTTGACCTCAAAATGTCATAAAAAACGTCATTCTATAGTAAGGCCTTTTTTTCGGCCAAAAATAGTCAAAAATTTTTTTTACCTCAAAATCTCATAAAAAACGTCATAGTATAGTAAGGCGTTTTTTTCGGCCAAAAAAAGTTAAAAATTTTTTGACCTCAAAATGTCATAAAAACGTCATACTATAGTAAGGCGTCAAAATCGGCCAAAAAAAGTCAAAAAATTTTTTGACCTCAAAATGTCATAAAAAAACATCATAGTATAGTAAGGCTTTTTGTTCGGCCAAAAAAAGTCAAAAAATTTTTTGACCTCAGAATGTCATAAAAAACGTCATACTATAGTAAGGCGTTTTTTTTTGGCCAAAAAAATTCAAAATTTTTTTTGACCTCAGAATGTCATAAAAAACGTCATAGTATAGTAAGGCGTCAAAATCGGCCAAAAAAAGTCAAAAAATTTTTTGACCTCAAAATGTCATAAAAAACGTCATACTATAGTAAGGCGTCAAAATCGGTCAAAAAAAGTGAAATTTTTTTTTGGCCTCAAAATGTCATAAAAAACATCATAGTATAATAAGGCGTTTTTTTCGGCCAAAAAAATTCAAAAATTTTTTTGACCTCAGAATGTCATAAGAAACGTCATAGTATAGTAAGGCGTCAAAATCGGCCAAAAAAAGTCATACTTTTTTTTGACCTCAAAATGTCATAAAAAACGTCATACTATAGTAAGGCGTCAAAATCGGCCAAAAAAAGTCAAAAAAGTTTTTGACCTCAAAATGTCATAAAAAACGTCATACTATAGTAAGGCGTCAAAATCGGCCAAAAAAAGTCATACTTTTTTTTGACCTCAAAATGTCATAAAAAACGTCATACTATAGTAAGGCATCAAAATCGGTCAAAAAAAGTGACTTTTTTTTTTTTCCTCAAAATGTCATAAAAAACATCATAGTATAGTAAGGCTTTTTTTTTCGGCCAAAAAAAGTCAAAAAATTTTTTGACCTCAAAATGTCATAAAAAACGTCATAATATAGTAAGGCGTCAAAATGGGCCAAAAAAAAGTCAAAAAATTTTTTGACCTCAAAATGTCATAAAAAACGTCATATTATAGTAAGGCGTCAAAATCGGTAAAAAAAAGTGAAATTTTTTTTTGACCTCAAAATGTCATAAAAAACATCATAGTATAGTAAGGCGTTTTTTTCGGCCAAAAAAATTCCAAAATTTTTTTTGACCTCAGAATGTCATAAGAAACGTCATAGTATAGTAAGGCGTCAAAATGGGCCAAAAAAAGTCAAAAAAATTTTTGACCTCAAAATGTCATAAAAAACGTCATACAATAGTAAGGCGTCAAAATGGGCCAAAAAAAGTCAAAAAATGTTTTGGCCTCAAAATGTCATAAAAAACCTCATAGTATAGTAAGGCGTCAAAATCAGCCAAAAAAAAGTCAAAAAATTTTTTGACCTCAAAATGTCATAAAAAACGTCATACTATAGTAAGGCGTCAAAATCTGTGAAAAAAAGTGAAATTTTTTTTTGGCCTCAAAATGTCATAAAAAACGTCATAGTATAGTAAGGCGTCAAAATCGGCCAAAAAAAGTCAAAAAATTTTTGACCTCAAAATGTCATAAAAAACGTCATAGTATAGTAAGGCGTCAAAATCGGCCAAAAAAAGTCAAAAAATTTTTTGACCTCAAAATGTCATAAATAACATCATAGTATAGTAATGCTTTTTTTTCGGCCAAAAAAAGTCAAAAAAATTTTTGACCTTAAAATGTCATAAAAAACGTCATACTATAGTAAGGCGTCAAAATCGGCCAAAAAAAGTCAAAAAATTTTTTGACCTCAAAATGTCATAAAAAACGTCATAGTATAGTAAGGCGTTTTTTTCGGCCAAAAAAATTCAAAATTTTGTTTGACCTCAGAATGTTATAAAAAACGTCATAGTATAGTAAGGCGTTTTTTTTGGCCAAAAAAATTCAAAATTTTTTTTGACCTCAGAATGTCATAAAAAACGTCATAGTATAGTAAGGCGTCAAAATCGGCCAAAAAAAGTCAAAAAATTTTTTGACCTCAAAATGTCATAAAAAACGTCATAATATAGTAAGGCGTCAAAATCGGTCAAAAAAAGTGAAATTTTTTTTTGGCCTCAAAATGTCATAAAAAACGTCATACTATAGTAAGGCGTCAAAATCGGCCAAAAAAAGTCAAAAAATTTTTTGACCTCAAAATGTCATAAAAAACATCATAGTATAGTAAGGCGTCAAAATCGGTCAAAAAAAGTGAAATTTTTTTTTGGCCTCAAAATGTCATAAAAAACGTCATACTATAGTAAGGCGTCAAAATCGGCCAAAAAAAGTAAAAAAATTTTTTGGCCTCAAAATGTCATAAAAAACGTCATACTATAGTAAGGCGTCAAAATCGGTCAAAAAAAGTGAAATTTTTTTTTGACCTCAAAATGTCATAAAAAACATCATAGTATAGTAAGGCTTTTTGTTCGGCCAAAAAAAGTCAAAAAAATTTTTGACCTCAAAATGTCATAAAAAACGTCATAATATAGTAAGGCGTCAAAATCGGTCAAAAAAAGTGAAATTTTTTTTTGACCTCAAAATGTCATAAAAAACGTCATAGTATAGTAAGGCGTCAAAATCGGTCAAAAAAAGTGAAATTTTTTTTTGGCCTCAAAGTGTCATAAAAAACGTCATACTATAGTAAGGCGTCAAAATCGGCCAAAAAAAGTGAAATTTTTTTTGACCTCAAAATGTCATAAAAAACATCATAGTATAGTAAGGCGTTTTTTTCGGCCAAAAAAATTCAAAATTTTTTTTGACCTCAGAATGTCATAAGAAACGTCATAGTATAGGAAGGCGTCAAAATCGGCCAAAAAAAGTCAAAAAATTTTTTGACCTCAAAATGTCATAAAAAACGTCATACTAGAGTAAGGCGTCAAAATCGGTCAAAAAAAGTGAAATTTTTTTTTGACCTCAAAATGTCATAAAAAACGTTCATACTATAGTAAGGCGTCAAAATCGGTCAAAAAAAGTGAAATTTTTTTTTGGCCTCAAAATGTCATAAAAAACGTCATACTATAGTAAGGCGTCAAAATCGGTCAAAAAAAAGTCAAAAAATTTTTTGACCTCAAAATGTCATAAAAAACGTCATAGTATAGTAAGGCGTTTTTTTCGGCCAAAAAAATTCAAAATTTTTTTTGACCTCAGAATGTCATAAAAAACGTCATAGTATACTAAGGCGTCAAAATCGGCCAAAAAAAGTCAAAAAATTTTTTGGCCTCAAAATGTCATAAAAAACGTCATACTATAGTAAGGCGTCAAAATCGGTCAAAAAAAGTGACATTTTTTTTTTACCTCAAAATGTCATAAGAAACGTCATAGTATAAGTAAGGCGTTTTTTTCGGCCAAAAAAATTCAAAATTTTTTTTGACCTCAGAATGTCATAAAAAACGTCATAGTATAGTAAGGCGTCAAAATCGGCCAAAAAAAGTCAAAAAATTTTTTGACCTCAAAATGTCATAAAAAACGTCATAGTATAGTAAGGCGTCAAAATCGGTCAAAAAAAGTGAAATTTTTTTTTGGCCTCAAAATGTCATAAAAAACATCATAGTATAGTAAGGCGTTTTTTTCGGCCAAAAAAATTCAAAATTTTTTTTGACCTCAGAATGTCATAAGAAACGTCATAGTATAGTAAGGCGTCAAAATCGGCAAAAAAAAGTCAAAAAATTTTTTGACCTCAAAATGTCATAAAAAACGTCATACTATAGTAAGGCGTCAAAATCTGTGAAAAAAAGTGACTTTTTTTTTGGCCTCAAAATGTCATAAAAAACGTCATATTATAGTAAGGCGTCAAAATGGGCCAAAAAAAGTCAAAAAATTTTTTGGCCTCAAAATGTCATAAGAAACGTCATAGTATAGTAAGGCGTCAAAATCGGTTAAAAAAAGTGAACATTTTTTTTTACCTCAAAATGTCATAAAAAACGACATAGTATAGTAAGGCGTTTTTTTCGGCCAAAAAAATTCAAAATTTTTTTTGACCTCAGAATGTCATAAGAAACGTCATAGTATAGTAAGGCGTCAAAATCGGCCAAAAAAAGTCATACTTTTTTTTGACCTCAGAATGTCATAAAAAACACCATAATATAGTAAGGCGTTTTTTTCGGCCAAAAAAAGTCAAAATTTTTTTTGACCTCAGAATGTCATAAAAAACGTCATACTATAGTAAGGCGTCAAAATCGGTCAAAAAAAGTGAAATTTTTTTTTGACCTCAAAATGTCATAAAAAACATCATAGTATAGTAAGGCGTTTTTTTCGGCCAAAAAAATTCAAAATTTTTTTTGACCTCAGAATGTCATAAGAAACGTCATACTATAGTAAGTCGTCAAAATCGGTCAAAAAAAGTGAAATTTTTTTTTGGCCTCAAAATGTCATAAAAAACGTCATACTATAGTAAGGCGTTTTTTTTCGGTCAAAAAAAGTCAAAATTTTTTTTTACCTCAAAATGTCATAAAAAACGTCATAGTATAGTAAGGCGTCAAAATCGGCCAAAAAAAGTCATACTTTTTTTTTTACCTCAAAATGTCATAAAAAACGTCATACTATAGTAAGGCGTCAAAATCGGTCAAAAAAAGTGAAATTTTTTTTTGACCTCAAAATGTCATAAAAAACATCATAGTATAGTAAGGCTTTTTGTTCGGCCAAAAAAAGTCAAAAAAATTTTTGACCTCAAAATGTCATAAAAAACGTCATAATATAGTAAGGCGTCAAAATCGGTCAAAAAAAGTGAAATTTTTTTTTGACCTCAAAATGTCATAAAAAACGTCATAGTATAGTAAGGCGTCAAAATCGGTCAAAAAAAGTGAAATTTTTTTTTGGCCTCAAAGTGTCATAAAAAACGTCATACTATAGTAAGGCGTCAAAATGGGCCAAAAAAAGTCAAAAAAAAATTTTTGACCTCAGAATGTCATAAAAAACGTCGTACTATAGTAAGGCATCAAAATCGGTCAAAAAAAATGAAATTTTTTTTTGGCCTCAAAATGTCATAAAAAACATCATAATATAGTAAGGCGTTTTTTTCGGCCAAAAAAAGTCAAAAAATTTTTTGACCTCAGAATGTCATAAAAAACGTCATACTATAGTAAGGCGTCAAAATCGGTCAAAAAAAGTGAAATTTTTTTTTGACCTCAAAATGTCATAAAAAACATCATAGTATAGTAAGGCGTTTTTTTCGGCCAAAAAAATTCAAAATTTTTTTTGACCTCAGAATGTCATAAGAAACGTCATAGTATAGGAAGGCGTCAAAATCGGCCAAAAAAAGTCAAAAAATTTTTTGACCTCAAAATGTCATAAAAAACGTCATACTAGAGTAAGGCGTCAAAATCGGTCAAAAAAAGTGAAAATTTTTTTTGACCTCAAAATGTCATAAAAAACGTCATACTATAGTAAGGCGTCAAAATCGTTCAAAAAAAGTGAAATTTTTTTTTGGCCTCAAAATGTCATAAAAAAAGTCATACTATAGTAAGGCGTCAAAATCGGTCAAAAAAAGTGAATTTTTTTTTTTACCTCAAAATGTCATAAAAAACGTCATACTATAGTAAGGCGTCAAAATCGGTCAAAAAAAGTGAAATTTTTTTTTGGCCTCAAAATGTGATAAAAAACGTCATACTATAGTAAGGCGTCAAAATCGGCCAAAAAAAGTCAAAAAAAATTTTGACCTCAAAATGTCATAAAAAACGTCATACTATAGTAAGGCGTCAAAATCGGCCAAAAAAAGTCAAAAAATTTTTGACCTCAAAATGTCATAAAAACGTCATAGTATAGTAAGGCGTCAAAATCGGCCAAAAAAAGTAAAAAAATTTTTTGGCCTCAAAATGTCATAAAAAACGTCATACTATAGTAAGGCGTCAAAATCGGTCAAAAAAAGTGAAATTTTTTTTTACCCTCAAAATGTCATAAAAAACATCATAGTATAGTAAGGCTTTTTGTTCGGCCAAAAAAAGTCAAAAAAATTTTTGACCTCAAAATGTCATAAAAAACGTCATAATATAGTAAGGCGTCAAAATCGGTCAAAAAAAGTGAAATTTTTTTTTGGCCTCAAAATGTCATAAAAAACGTCATACTATAGTAAGGCGTCAAAATCGGCCAAAAAAAGTCAAAAAAATTTTTGACCTCAAAATGTCATAAAAAACCTCATACTATAGTAAGGCGTCAAAATCGGCCAAAAAAAGTCAAAAAATTTTTTGACCTCAAAATGTCATAAAAAACGTCATACTATAGTAAGGCGTCAAAATCGGCCAAAAAAAGTCAAAAAATTTTTTGACCTCAAAATGTCATAAAAAACGTCATAGTATAGTAAGGCGTCAAAATCGGCCAAAAAAAGTCAAAAAAATTTTTGACCTCAAAATGTCATAAAAAACGTCATAGTATAGTAAGGCGTCAAAATCGGCCAAAAAAAGTCAAAACATTTTTTGACCTCAAAATGTCATAAAAAACGTCATAGTATAGTAAGGCGTTTTTTTCGGCCAAAAAAATTCAAAATTTTTTTTGACCTCAGAATGTCATAAAAAACGTCATAGTATACTAAGGCGTCAAAATCGGCCAAAAAAAGTCAAAAAATTTTTTGGCCTCAAAATGTCATAAAAAACGTCATACTATAGTAAGGCGTCAAAATCGGTCAAAAAAAGTGACATTTTTTTTTGACCTCAAAATGTCATAAGAAACGTCATAGTATAAGTAAGGCGTTTTTTTCGGCCAAAAAAATTCAAAATTTTTTTTGACCTCAGAATGTCATAAAAAACGTCATAGTATAGTAAGGCGTCAAAATCGGCCAAAAAAAGTCAAAAAATTTTTTGACCTCAAAATGTCATAAAAAACGTCATAGTATAGTAAGGCGTCAAAATCGGTCAAAAAAAGTGAAATTTTTTTTTGGCCTCAAAATGTCATAAAAAACGTCATACTATAGAAAGGCGTCAAAATCGGTCAAAAAAAGTGAAATTTTTTTTTGACCTCAAAATGTCATAAAAAACATCATAGTATAGTAAGGCGTCAAAATCGGCCAAAAAAAGTCAAAAAATTTTTTGGTCTCAGAATGTCATGAAAAACGTCATACTATAGTAAGGCGTCAAAATCGGCCAAAAAAAGTCAAAAAATTTTTTGGTCTCAGAATGTCATGAAAAACGTCATACTATAGTAAGGCGTCAAAATCGGCCAAAAAAAGTCAAAAAATTTTTTGACCTCAGAATGTCATAAGAAACGTCATAGTATAGTAAGGCGTCAAAATCGGCCAAAAAAAGTCAAAAAAATTTTTGACCTCAAAATGTCATAAAAAACGTCATACTATAGTAAGGCGTCAAAATCGGTCAAAAAAAGTGAAATTTTTTTTTGGCCTCAAAATGTCATAAAAAACGTCATACTATAGAAAGGCGTCAAAATCGGTCAAAAAAAGTGAAATTTTTTTTTGACCTCAAAATGTCATAAGAAACGTCATAGTATAGTAAGGCGTCAAAATCGGCCAAAAAAAGTCAAAAAAATTTTTGACCTCAAAATGTCATAAAAAACGTCATACTATAGTAAGGCGTCAAAATCGGTCAAAAAAAGTGAAATTTTTTTTTGGCCTCAAAATGTCATAAAAAACGTCATACTATAGAAAGGCGTCAAAATCGGTCAAAAAAAGTGAAATTTTTTTTTGACCTCAAAATGTCATAAAAAACATCATAGTATAGTAAGGCGTTTTTTTCGGCCAAAAAAAGTCAAAAAATTTTTTGACCTCAAAATGTCATAAAAAACGTCATACTATAGTAAGGCGTCAAAATCGGTCAAAAAAAGTGAAATTTTTTTTTGGCCTCAAAATGTCATAAAAAACGTCATACTATAGAAAGGCGTCAAAATCGGTCAAAAAAAGTGAAATTTTTTTTTGACCTCAAAATGTCATAAAAAACATCATAATATAGTAAGGCGTTTTTTTCGGCCAAAAAAAGTCAAAATTTTTTTTGACCTCAGAATGTCATAAAAAACGTCATACTATAGTAAGGCGTCAAAATCGGTCAAAAAAAGTGAAATTTTTTTTTGACCTCAAAATGTCATAAAAAACATCATAGTATAGTAAGGCGTTTTTTTCGGCCAAAAAAATTCAAAATTTTTTTTGACCTCAGAATGTCATAAGAAACGTCATACTATAGTAAGTCGTCAAAATCGGTCAAAAAAAGTGAAATTTTTTTTTGGCCTCAAAATGTCATAAAAAACGTCATACTATAGTAAGGCGTCAAAATCGGCCAAAAAAAGTCAAAAAAATTTTTGACCTCAAAATGTCATAAAAAACGTCATACTATAGTAAGGCGTCAAAATCGGCCAAAAAAAGTCAAAAAATTTTTGACCTCAAAATGTCATAAAAAACGTCATAGTATAGTAAGGCGTCAAAATCGGTCAAAAAAAGTGAAATTTTTTTTTGGCCTCAAAATGTCATAAAAAACGTCATACTATAGAAAGGCGTCAAAATCGGTCAAAAAAAGTGAAATTTTTTTTTGACCTCAAAATGTCATAAAAAACATCATAGTATAGTAAGGCGTCAAAATCGGCCAAAAAAAGTCAAAAAATTTTTTGGTCTCAGAATGTCA
Source organism: Toxotes jaculatrix (assembly GCF_017976425.1). NCBI lineage: Eukaryota > Metazoa > Chordata > Actinopteri > Toxotidae > Toxotes > Toxotes jaculatrix. The sequence goes on along the minus strand of NC_054396.1, from coordinate 27,939,818 downwards.
TGAAAAACGTCATACTATAGTAAGGCGTCAAAATCGGCCAAAAAAAGTCAAAAAATTTTTTGGTCTCAGAATGTCATGAAAAACGTCATACTATAGTAAGGCGTCAAAATCGGCCAAAAAAAGTCAAAAAATTTTTTGACCTCAGAATGTCATAAGAAACGTCATAGTATAGTAAGGCGTCAAAATCGGCCAAAAAAAGTCAAAAAAAATTTTGACCTCAAAATGTCATAAAAAACGTCATACTATAGTAAGGCGTCAAAATCGGTCAAAAAAAGTGAAATTTTTTTTTGGCCTCAAAATGTCATAAAAAACGTCATACTATAGAAAGGCGTCAAAATCGGTCAAAAAAAGTGAAATTTTTTTTTTACCTCAAAATGTCATAAAAAACATCATAGTATAGTAAGGCGTTTTTTTCGGCCAAAAAAAGTCAAAAAATTTTTTGACCTCAAAATGTCATAAAAAACGTCATACTATAGTAAGGCGTCAAAATCGGTCAAAAAAAGTGAAATTTTTTTTTGGCCTCAAAATGTCATAAAAAACGTCATACTATAGAAAGGCGTCAAAATCGGTCAAAAAAAGTGAAATTTTTTTTTGACCTCAAAATGTCATAAAAAACATCATAATATAGTAAGGCGTTTTTTTCGGCCAAAAAAAGTCAAAATTTTTTTTGACCTCAGAATGTCATAAAAAACGTCATACTATAGTAAGGCGTCAAAATCGGTCAAAAAAAGTGAAATTTTTTTTTGACCTCAAAATGTCATAAAAAACATCATAGTATAGTAAGGCGTTTTTTTCGGCCAAAAAAATTCAAAATTTTTTTTGACCTCAGAATGTCATAAGAAACGTCATACTATAGTAAGTCGTCAAAATCGGTCAAAAAAAGTGAAATTTTTTTTTGGCCTCAAAATGTCATAAAAAACGTCATACTATAGTAAGGCGTCAAAATCGGCCAAAAAAAGTCAAAAAAATTTTTGACCTCAAAATGTCATAAAAAACGTCATACTATAGTAAGGCGTCAAAATCGGCCAAAAAAAGTCAAAAAATTTTTGACCTCAAAATGTCATAAAAAACGTCATACTATAGTAAGGCGTCAAAATCGGCCAAAAAAAGTAAAAAAAATTTTTGGTCTCAAAATGTCATAAAAAACGTCATACTATAGTAAGGCGTCAAAATCGGTCAAAAAAAGTGAAAATTTTTTTTGACCTCAAAATGTGATAAAAAACGTCATACTATAGTAAGGCGTCAAAATCGGTCAAAAAAAGTGAAAATTTTTTTTGACCTCAAAATGTGATAAAAAACGTCATACTATAGTAAGGCGTCAAAATCGGTCAAAAAAAGTCAAAAAAATTTTTGACCTCAAAATGTCATAAAAAACGTCATACTATAGTAAGGCGTCAAAATCGGTCAAAAAAAGTGAAATTTTTTTTTGGCCTCAAAATGTCATAAGAAATGTCATAGTATAGTAAGGCGTCAAAATCGGCCAAAAAAAGTCAAAAATTTTTTTGACCTCATAATGTCATAAAAAACGTCATACTATAGTAAGGCGTCAAAATCGGTCAAAAAAAGTGAAATTTTTTTTTGGCCTCAAAATGTCATAAAAAACGTCATAGTATAGTAAGGCGTCAAAATGGGCCAAACAAAGTCAAAAAATTTTTTGACCTCAAAATGTCATAAAAAACATCATAGTATAGTAAGGCGTTTTTTTCAGCCAAAAAAATTCAAAATTTTTTTTGACCTCAAAATGTCATAAAAAACGTCATACTATAGTAAGGCGTCAAAATCGGCCAAAAAAAGTCAAAAAATTTTTGACCTCAAAATGTCATAAAAAACGTCATAGTATAACAAGGCGTCAAAATCGGCCAAAAAAAGTGAAATTTTTTTTTGGCCTCAAAATGTCATAAAAAACGTCATACTATAGTAAGGCGTCAAAATCGGCCAAAAAAAGTGAAATTTTTTTTTGGCCTCAGAATGTCATAAAAAACGTCATACTATAGTAAGGCGTCAAAATCGGTCAAAAAAAGTGAAATTTTTTTTTGACCTCAAAATGTCATAAAAAACGTCATACTATAGTAAGGCGTCAAAATCGGCCAAAAAAAGTCAAAAAATTTTTTGACCTCAAAATGTCATAAAAAACGTCATACTATAGTAAGGCGTCAAAATGGGCCAAAAAAAGTCAAAAAATTTTTTGACCTCAAAATGTCATAAAAAACGTCATAGTATAGTAAGGCTTTTTTTTCGGCCAAAAAAAGTCAAAAAATTTTTTGACCTCAAAATGTCATAAAAAACGTCATACTATAGTAAGGCGTCAAAATCTGTCAAAAGATTTTTGGCCTCAAAATGTCATAAAAAACATCATAGTATAGTAAGGCTTTTTTTTCGGCCAAAAAAAGTCAAAAAAATTTTTGACCTCAAAATGTCATAAAAAACGTCATAGTATAGTAAGGCGTCAAAATCGGTCAAAAAAAGTGAAATTTTTTTTTTTACCTCAAAATGTCATAAAAAACGTCATAGTATAGTAAGGCGTCAAAATCGGTCAAAAAAAGTGAAATTTTTTTTTTTACCTCAAAATGTCATAAAAAACGTCATACTATAGTAAGGCGTCAAAATCGGCCAAAAAAAGTCAAAAAATTTTTTGACCTCAAAATGTCATAAAAAACGTCATACTATAGTAAGGCGTCAAAATCGGTCAAAAAAAGTGAAATTTTTTTTTGACCTCAAAATGTCATAAAAAACATCATAGTATAGTAAGGCTTTTTGTTTGGCCAAAAAAAGTCAAAACATTTTTTGACCTCAAAATGTCATAAAAAAACGTCATACTATAGTAAGGCGTCAAAATCGGTCAAAAAAAGTGAAAATTTTTTTTGACCTCAAAATGTCATAAAAAACATCATCGTATAGTAAGGCTTTTTTTTCGGCCAAAAAAAGTCAAAAATTTTTTTGACCTCAAAATGTCATAAAAAACGTCATAGTATAGTAAGGCGTTTTTTTCGGCCAAAAAAATTCAAAAATTTTTTTTACCTCAGAATGTCATAAAAAACGTCATAGTATAGTAAGGCGTCAAAATCGGCCAAAAAAAGTCAAAAAATTTTTTGACCTCAAAATGTCATAAAAAACGTCATACTATAGTAAGGCGTCAAAATCTGTGAAAAAAAGTAAAATTTTTTTTTGGCCTCAAAATGTCATAAAAAACGTCATACTATAGTAAGGCGTCAAAATGGGCCAAAAAAAGTCAAAAAATTTTTTGGCCTCAAAATGTCATAAAAAACGTCATACTATAGTAAGGCGTCAAAATCTGTGAAAAAAAGTGAAATATTTTTTTGGCCTCAAAATGTCATAAAAAACGTCATACTATAGTAAGGCGTCAAAATGGGCCAAAAAAAGTCAAAACATTTTTTGACCTCAAAATGTCATAAAAAACATCATAATATAGTAAGGCGTCAAAATCGGTCAAAAAAAGTGAACTTTTTTTTGGCCTCAAAATGTCATAAAAAACGTCATACTATAGTAAGGCGTCAAAATCGGCCAAAAAAAGTCAAAAAATTTTTTGACCTCAAAATGTCATAAAAAACGTCATAATATAGTAAGGCGTCAAAATCGGTCAAAAAAAGTGAAATTTTTTTTGGCCTCAAAATGTCATAAAAAACGTCATACTATAGTAAGGCGTCAAAATCGGCCAAAAAAAAGTCAAAAAAATTTTTGACCTCAAAATGTCATAAAAAACGTCATACTATAGTAAGGCGTCAAAATGGGCCAAAAAAAGTGAAATTTTTTTTTGACCTCATAATTTCATAAAAAACGTCATAGTATAGTAAGGCGTTAAAAACGGTCAAAAAAAGTGAAATTTTTTTTTGGCTTCAAAATGTCATTAAAAACGTCATAGTATAGTAAGGCGTCAAAATCGGTCAAAAAAAGTGAATTTTTTTTTTGACCTCAAAATGTCATAAAAAACGTCATAGTATAGTAAGGCGTTTTTTTCGGCCAAAAAAAGTGAAAATTTTTTTTGGACTCAAAATCTCATAAAAAACGTCATAGTATAGTAAGGCATTTTTTTCGGCCAAAAAAAGTCAAAAATTTTTTTGACCTCAGAATGTCATAAGAAACGTCATAGTATAGTAAGGCGTCAAAATCGGCCAAAAAAAGTCATACTTTTTTTTGACCTCAAAATGTCATAAAAAACGTCATACTATAGTAAGGCGTCAAAATGGGCCAAAAAAAGTCAAAAAATTTTTTGACCTCAAAATGTCATAAAAAACATCATAGTATAGTAAGGCGTTAAAAACGGTCAAAAAAAAGTGAAATTTTTTTTTGGCCTCAAAATGTCATTAAAAAGGTCATAGTATAGTAAGGCGTCAAAATCGGTCAAAAAAAGTGAATTTTTTTTTTTGACCTCAAAATGTCATAAAAAACGTCATACTATAGTAAGGCGTCAAAATCGGTCAAAAAAAGTGAAAATTTTTTTTGGCCTCAAAATGTCATAAAAAACGTCATACTATAGTAAGGCATCAAAATCGGCCAAAAAAGTCAAACTTTTTTTTTGACCTCAAAATGTCATAAAAAAACGTCATACTATAGTAAGGCGTCAAAATCGGCCAAAAAAGTTAAACTTGTTTTTTGGCCTCAAAATGTCATAAAAAACGTCATACTATAGTAAGGCGTCAAAATCGGCCAAAAAAAGGCTTAATGTGATTATATGTGTTAGTTATATTTATGTAACTGTTGTTTCAGCAGTATTCAGATACTGTCTGTCATCATATAGTCTTACAGTTAGTTTTAAATTCTGAAGATATTTATCTGTAATATCTAGAACCCAGTAGATTCAACAGCAATATGATCAAGAGCCACTGCACTGTTATTGTAATTGTCATGGAGCAGTTTTCTACTCAGTCTATTACTTTTACATAATTTCAGGCAAACTTTCAGCAGTGAATGCATTGGAATGCAGCCTTCTGCGTTAGCTTGACATACCTTAAATCTTATGTTACAGGATTTGTGGGATTAGAGTTTATTATGTTGTCAAGGCCATTTGGGTATATAAGGAAAGGCAAGGCAAGGTTTATTTATATAGCACCATTTGTACACAAGGTAATTCATAGTGCTTTACAGATTACATTAAAATCATAGAATAAAAGCAAATCATATTACATTAAAATCATAAATAATAGAATAAAAGAAATATATTAAAACATTGGAGCAGAAAAAATAGAAAACAGTAAAATAATTAAATAAGAAGAGTGCAGTTAAGACAATTTAAGAGAATGCTTCAGTAAACAAGTGTGTTTTCAGGCCTGACTTAAATAAACTGAGTGTTTGGGCTGACCTCAGGTATTCCGTAAGTTTATTCCACAAGTGAGGGGCAGAATAACTGAATCCTGCTTCACTTTGTTACCCTAGGAACACACAGTAGGCCTGTCCCTGATGATCTAAGGGGTCTGGATGCTTCATAAGGAACCAGTAAGTCCATGAGATATTTTTGTCCAAGACCATTCAGTGCTTTGTAGACCAAGAGTAGAACTTTAAACTGTAACCTTTGACTCATAGGAAGCCAGTGCAGTGATTTGAGGAGAGGTGTAATGTGGTCCATTTTTCTGGTGTTAGTCAGGACTCTGGCAGCAGTTTGTCTAGACCTGTTAGGATGCCATTACAATAATCTAGCCTACTGAAAATGAATGCGTGGATAAGTTTTTCTGTGTCTTGTTTGGATAGTAAACCCTTGATCCTAGCAATGTTTCTCAGGTGGTAATAGGCAGACTTGGTGATAGCATTTATATGGTTGGTGAAAATCAGGTCTGAGTCAAGGATTACACTGAGATTTCTGGCTTGATTTGTAACCTTCAGTGACATGGAGTCAAGGTGAGCACTGATCTTGGACCTTTCATTTTTGGAGCCAAAAACAATCAATTCTGTCTTATCTGCATTGAGCTGGAGAAAAAGTCCCATGAGTTGGGAAATTTAACTTGAATGGAATAATCTGTGTGTGTGTGTGTGTGTGTGTGTGTGTGTGTGTGTGTGTGTGTGTGTGTGTGTGTGTGTGTGTGTGTGAAAGTACTTAACAATCATCCAGACAAAAAAACCTCATTTTCTGAAGACAAATTTTTTATTAAGAAATAAAAAAAGTTTTACACCTTTGTAAAACCCTGTTCAAACACATATTTTTTTTTCGTTTTTTTTTTCTAGCTTACAGGTTGGCCATAGAAATAAAAAATAAAACCTTTCAAATTCTTTTAAAAATGTTTTTTTCTTCACCAAGAATTAAAAAACATTTTCCCATGTACATTCTCAAATAGGAAGGGCTGGTATTCGGTATATTCCAGGAAAGACAGAGGCGTTGTCATTGGAGACCATGCTAAGAATGACTCTGATGACTGAGAGGATGGGAAGGATGAGCAGGACTCCATTTCCCAGAGGCCTTAGCACTGAGATCGCCATCACATAAGGAAAGGTGATTTTACGGCCTTTTGTTTCATCTTGTCCTCACAAGTAAAAATTTGCCAACTTGCTTTTTTCTGTGAAGACATAATCTTTTTCAAATTTCAAACCAAAGAACGAAGATGATCTTTGCATTAAGGATGTTGTCAGGAAATGGAGCCCCATTTTTCTACCTTTGCAACCACATTATGAGTGACTTTAGTGATGAAATGGATGTTGTGACACCTGATATCTATATGGTTTAATGTTGCATCTACATCACGGAAACAGAAAATCAGATTCTGAGTCCTGCAGATGTGGTTTTGTTTTCATACCAGTAATGAACATGATGTAGGCAACATGGAATTTTAAATCAGGCTATCCCTCCTGTGTAGATGTAGTCTGTTTTTTCAGTTTTTTTGATAAAGCACTAAGGTCGCATGGTTTGGGGCAGTGGAGTCGGATTTAGACAGAAATATCTGAATAAGCAGAATGTAGAAATTGCATCCATGATTTTAAAAGCAAAGCTCACAATGATATGGTGTAATCTGTTTTTTATTGGATTTACTGCTTTTGTTGCTGAGGGACAGACTTCCCAAAAGCAGCCAAAATGACTCCACGGTATTTGTTCCATCACTAACAAATTAGAAATGAAAGCCTTACAAGGTACTGGTTAGATTTTGCAGATATTGCTGATGTGTTGTAGATTAGAATGGTGAACTTAAGCGGTGGTGTGATTATGGAAAGCTGCCGGATTTAAAGCAACACAGCAGCATTGAGTTAAGTAGGCAGGTAAAAAGGTGGTGGGTTTAGTGGCAGTGTTACTGAGTTTCATACCCCTCATAAACTCACTACTTAGCAGTCTGTCACAAAAATGAAAATATTTTTCTAAGAAATTCAGTTTGGTGTGACAAAAGTTTAGTAATCATTTTATTCTCAGTGCATTTCAAACCACATGATCTTTGATGGAAAAGTGGCTTAGTTTGGTTTAGTTCCACACTGCAGAGCATTTTGTGGCGGGTTTTAATTTAAGTGGACCCTGGAGATTAATTTTTTTTTTTCTGCAAGAATTCACAGGCTATTATCTTACTTCAAAGGTTAGTACCACCTTTTGGAAAAACAGCATGAAAAATAAAAGTATTCTACAAAGTATTGCACGTAACAAATCGTAGCTTTTTTTTTGTTTGTTTTTGATTGATAGTTGAACATGTTACTCCAATGACAGAGGTTCAGATACACTATATTTGGAATACAAAAGGCAAATGTGACAGACACACAATCAAAAATAAAATAAAACAAGAAACTTCTCAATTCAATAAAACATGATCAATAAAAATAAAAAGAAACTAATTTTTTTTCAACCTAAAAAATAAATCTTCAGAAACTTTTACATTCACCCGCAGGTGACTTTCACATTTCAACATTCGGCGGTAAAAACTTGTGCATCACTAATGCTTCGATTCTCTTGCAAATTCATTATCTCTGAGAAAAATCGGTTAGCTTAGGTTAACAGAAGGTTTACATAGACTAACTGATGAGGAGTGTAAAAAGGCAGAGGGACTGGTACATACTGTAAATATACACAGAGAGGCAGAATAAACCAATAAATGACTGCATTAGTTATTATTTCTGGTCCACGGTTCCCCACCAAAAGAAGGATCTTAGCACTATGGAAAGTTTTCTTTCAGCTGTGAGAGTATGGGGCACGTTTAGCCTTGTTTACATGGCTTAAGTCTATTTGTGGGTCTTTATTGGTAGCTATTTCTTGAAGTGTCCACAATATTAAAGATTTTTTTTCCCACTTTGTGCCTTTTACAAATTATCAATCTGCATAACCCCAAAGTGTATAAATTTCATAGATGCACCAAGGTTGAAAACCTGTGTAGATAAAATTAAAGGTAAGACAAATTATTTAACTGTCCATAGGTGCTCTGTGCAATGGTTTGTTTTCAAAATGCCATGAATAATGTTGTAAAAGTTATTTAACAGGTTTCTGGTGCTGCTGTTTTCGCTAGCATGAGCTGAAAGATCTTTACTGTCGCCATTAATGCAATCTGAGTTTTTCACCTTAGGCTAAGATCCTTCAGAGGAATTGAGAACCAGATCTGTACAAAAGTTTAAGAATAAAATGAAGCTTTGTATCTGTATTAAAATGGGAGGTCTGCAATGGGATCTTAGCTGTACAAAGACGACTTATATAGGAAAAGTTTGTTACTGTATGAAAATAGATGTGTGCTGCGGATTTGGTTTCACAAATCCCTTTTAATGATATGAACTACTTTATTCTATATGAAGAAATGAAATAAACTTGAGAAAAAAAACGATCAAAGCTTAGATGAAACACGAAATGAGGCCCAGGTCACATGATCACTTCTGATGTGACGTTGTTGGTCAAATTCCTGCAATGCATGTGTACTGTATAACTGTATAATTGATGAGAATGAATGTTTGAATGTTTCTTAACGCCTTAATGTCTATTTTAATATGTCTGCTTTTGGGAGAAGAGATGCACTTAAAGGTAAAACCTTAGATGTTTTGACAGTATTCAGATATTTTACTATGAAGGCCAATGAGAACCCTGAATAAAAAGATGGCAGTGGTTTTTGCTTGGCCTCATCATTTGATATGAAGTCCAAATTATACAAATAAGGTGCAATAAAAATTCACTTTGACTCACTCTCGCTGTATTTTTGCCTTTGACTGTGGATAAAATAGGCAGTTGAGGTGTAATTTTCCATTCTTTGTGGCAAAGAACTGATCTAACTGCCTTTCAAGCTTGACAAAAACATCAGTTTTGATTGCCACCATTAAATTTCAGCTCTTTGTCACCCACAGTTAGAAGTCTAATTTTTTGGATGCTGGGTTAATGCAGCTATACAGTAGATAAAAGCACTACGGAAAAGGTCCTGAGTGGATGGTCGCTGGTGACACATACACATGGGAAACCCCTTGTTATACAGACATATTAAAATGAATGTTACAGTTGTATTTGTCATACCTCTCACATAGTCTGCTTTTAGTTGTTAATGGTTCACATCTCTAATATTATGGCCCCTAGTTATTGTTAAGAATGTAATGTAGTTATTTTCGTGTTTGTAACAAAAAAAAAAAAAAAAGAAGAAGAAAAAAATTCAGCCAGAATTAATCACAGGGCACATTTTCTCACTATAACAATGACTGACTGAGTTTGGATGGAGCTGGTTTCAGTGGCAGCCATGTCAACCACTCAACATGATGATGATGTGGCCATTTGTTTGAAATGAGCCTCTCCAGCTCTTATTTTGGGTGAGGCAATGCAACATGGTGACCATGGAAAAACCTGACCAGCCTCGGTCAGTCACTGGCTCTGATTTGTCTTCAGCCGGCTGCCACATTTCACAGTGTCTGGAAAGTTAGTTTGACACTCAGATGAGTCGACAGTCTGACACTGGTTGATTTGTCGGGAGTGTCATCCAATCAATGGCTGCTTTGAGTCACTGAGCTGGTGACATGTTGTTTGACCATTGGCTACAGTGCCCTGTCTGTCTGAATTCATCCAAATTAAATACTGTCACCTGGTATTTACAGAAGAGGAAAAGCTATAAACCCCTAACACCTACGAACTTACAGGTGGAGCCATTGTAGAATTCCCATTTTTTTTAACAGGACATTGAACTGCTCGTTAAATGTTTGACCCACGTGCCCCACAAGAAAACTCAATTGCATCATTTGATTGTGAGATACTAAAGACGGAGCCGTTGGTGGCACCGATGCTGGAGAAATGCATGATGAGGACTATACTACAATGGCTGCCACTGTAAATGTATGATTTGTATAGTAGCTTAGTATTTTCACCAGATGAAAGAAGTGTTCCTTCTTCTATGTAAAACTACAGCAATTATCATCAATAGTGAATACCAATAACATTATAGTCTTAATAAAAAAAATCTAAACATTGACAGAGGAAAAACTAATAATGATGTAACTTCCTCTGTAGAAAATAAAATAAATCCAATCCAAAATTGTAAGCCAAGAGTGCCTAGTGCAGTCACTAACGTACTGTAAACTGGTCTAGGACAGAGAAAGATAGAGAGATAGATATAGATAGACTGGTTAGCTACTACTGTACAGTACACCACAGACAACACACTCAAGGGTTCAACCTCCACACTTCAAATCGTTTCAGATGCCTCTCTTTGTGCAGAAGCGGGTTTCCCCAATGCAGTCTCAGTGCTAGTTTTCTCTTTGACCAATAGTTTATGTCTATGGAAGATGGGGAAGTTTGTGCTAAGGTGCATTTTAAGAACCAGGATCCTGGTATGATAAGGGTCATCAGCTATGATAGCTGTGCCAATTAGGAATTTATCTGATTTTATCTTTTTCTTGTTTTTCATCTGCACCAGGCAACTTTGCGTATTAATGGCCCAAAGAAGTGGCAAATTTTCAGCATGCTCATGGTTACCAATCCAGCTGGTCTATGATTATAGGAAAAAAAAAGGAGGCGGCAAAGGAAAATAATTTAACTTTGGTGGCTGCAGCTTTGGATTTTTGCTCTTGAGTTTTCATTTGTCATGTTTTGTTGGTAGAGAGGTATCCAAATTTGATACTAACAAAAACAAATCAAGCTACAGATTGTAATATTTGTGAGACTGGGACACTTTCCTTGTTTAATTTAGGTAGGTAAGTGTTGTCAAGTTTCTCATTAAAAATCTTGCATTATCACAGCTGAAACAACAAGAATCAAGATGCTTTTCAGAATTTCTGATTGCTGAAGGAAGGTGTGCAACTTAATACCCGTATATTCTAATTGTGGGCAAAAAACATTTTGTTTTTGTTTATAGTGCTGTACCTGTAGTGCCTCGATCTTCTACCTCTTCTCAACAGGGCCTCAACTGAACTAAGAATAAGCCAAAGATGAACCCTATGGCACATGCCCTCAGATAAGTGCACCCTGTTCATAATATCACAGGCAGAGAACAGTACAAAAAACAGTTTTTGGTGCTCTATGATCAATCTTTTTCATATTGTGGCTACAAAAGGCTGTTTGATTCCAAGACTCAATAACCACTTTCTTCCTTTTATAGAATAATGGCTTGTTTTCTGCAAAAGTAGCTGGTGGAATAAAAAGAAACCTACCAGCGTATGACCAGAGGCTGGTGCTAATTTGCCACTTTGCCTTTAAAGAAGACAATAGTGGGACGTGTGTAGTCACATGAATATTAAAAATGGAAAAAAAGGAAAAAAAAAATACAGCTTGTGAGTATTTCAGAAATAGATTTGAAATGTGATTGCTACCCTTTTAAGAAAACCATCAACAGCAAACTACCTCCAAAGTACTCCTAAAAGATTTGAAATGGGAATTTTTTTTTCCTTAAAACCCTTATCAGTCCACCAGACAGACAGATAGACAGAAAGCTAGCTAGCTTTAGAAGCATTTTAGAGGACAGGAGAGGAGAGCGATCTCATGGAGAGCCTCCACCTCATTCCTTTACATCATGGTTTCTACGATGGTGTGGGTGGGGGCCTTCATCAGTAGGCCCTTGTTCCCATTGGGGTCCAGCGGGTAGGAGAGCTCCTTGGGGCCACGGTGGTCTGCAGGACGTGAGCTGGCCCCACCACGAACTGGGGCTGCCACCGCCTTAATCCTCTGCAGGAAGGAAGGTATGGAGAAAGGAACGAAGGAGGGATGAAAGGATCAGAGAGGTGTGAGAAAAAGACATGTTGAAGGAAACAGAAAGCAAGAGAAGGGAAATTAGAAAGAGGAGGTAAAGGAAAGAGAGGCGGCAAGTGACAGAAATATTAATGGAGAGAAGTTAAAGGAAAGAAAGGGACCGAATCAACAATGATGCAGAGGGGAGAGAGTGAAAGAGATGGGATACAGAACGTGAAAAAAAAAAGGGTTAGAACAAGATGCAATCTTAAAAACTGGACTTAAAAAAAAAAGCAACTGATGATTTATAGTTTCTTTGGTCAATGAGCATAAATTTAATCTCTGACCTCTGACAGCCACATGGCTGCCTAATGTATGGTAACACCACCCACCTCAATGAGCGGCCCATCAGATCGAATGATCTTAATGACAACCACCATGGGGATGCAGATCATGGAGGCCAAGGCCAGAGTCCAACCTATTCCGATAGCCCAGTCGGGATACTTGTAGAGCTTGTTGTACGTCAATGGCTTGTATTTGACCAAGGAGAAAATAAAGCAGCCCTGGGGAGGAAATGAACAAATGTTGAGCACAAGTTTCAGGAAGCAGAAGAAGTGTTAAAATAAAAAGAGGAAGAAGAAGTCAAGCTCTGGTCATCATCTGCAGACTGACGTTAACAGATGATCGTGGTTTGCTGGATATGTGCAGTAAAAGAAAGCTCTCACCATGCACAGTAAAGGAGTGACAACAGTCCAGCTCCATTTCATCCAAGGATTTGGTCTATAGCCAATCATGTCCTCAACCGCATCGTAGAAATTATCAACGCCTGTGAAGACAGTAACATATAAACACGCTCAGTAACAGAAAACACCAGGAGCAATTAATAAGAAAGGCTTTTCAAACACTATTCAAAGTGCTTTATATAGGGCAAAGAAAATGTGTTAAAACATTTTACACAATGAAAAGGGACATAAAATTTGATTCTACACAGACTTTGCTGTGATACAGTTGTCTATCTTGGCTACTTATCCCAAAGTAGATGCTCTTTGAGACATGTCACGTTTAGTACATAGAGACATTACAAGACAAACATTAGAGGCAGAATGTTCCTCTGCATTTAACTCGGATAGTAAGACACCAAGGTCACTTCAGGTAGAATTGTATGTTGTTTTTTGAAGGATGCTACTCACCATATACCCAGGCAACAGCAATACATTCAAAGAATGCCACCCACAGAAGGCACACACCGCTAGCTGCATAGTAATCAAACAGCTGGAAAACATACATGCCACCCTGCAGGGAGATAAACGGACAGACAGGATTAAAAATCATAGTTTTTCCAATTTCCTTTCTTTAAACAGAAAACCCTGCGCATGATCCATATTCTGTGGCCACATAATTCTTTAAGGATCCTATGATTATTAAAAGATATAGCGTGGAGACAGGTATATTAAAACAGAATATGACCAAATGTGAGCACCAGACGTGTCCAGACGTGTACATGCACATGCCTCTGTGTGCTCACGTGTGTGTGTCCAGTGTGAAAACTGTTTTAACAATCATGGGAATCCTAAACTTGAACCAGGCCACCGCAGCCATAAAAAGATGTTGTCATGGGAACAACAGAGAGAGAGAGAGAGAGAGAGAGGGAGAGAGGGAGGGAAAGAGGGAAGAGGGGTGAAAAATAGAATGACAGTGAGAAGGTTAAATGTTGGGTGACAGAATTAAAGGCTGGCGGGGTGGTGGGTTGAGAGGACGAGGATGGATGAAGACAGGAGTGATGATAGACAGTGAAATTAGGATCGTCACATGTGAGATTAGGTAAAGATACCCATACCCACCATGAATAGAAAACTTTTTTTTAAAGTTAAAATGTTAGTGGTCTCTGTATGGATTCTTGCGTGGATACTTTTACAGAAGACTGACCATGAAATTAGGGTAAAATCAAATGAGGAGTCATTGATCCAATTCTGGGAAGAACCTGAATGGATTAGGCAAAGGTCAAACTCCGGGAAGCCTCAATAGACCGTCCTTACAGCTGACGTCTGCTGACTTGTCATATCATGAAAAGCTCAGACGTAACTAATAAAACAGACAGTTCTGTTCTGTGTAAATGTACAATACCGGGGCCCTGGGAGAGATCAAAATGTCAGCAGTGATGTGGGTTTGTTGATACAGGGCAGGTTTTGGCAGGATGATACATCACAGTGACATGTCTGTGCAATTCAAGGTGAAGAACTGCCACTCGCCTAATTTATCGGTTAAAGCTATGAGAAATAAAAACGTGTTCGGAGAAGAAGAGCAAACGAGGTAGGAAAAATGTAAAGACTTGAGGGACAGGAGTTAACGAGGGGACAGGTGGAAGAGAATGAGGGGACAGGAAGAAAAGGAGTCAGAAAGGATGGGAAACATCAGAAAACAGACAGGAGGAAGAGAGGAAGATTCAGAAAAGCTAAGTCTGGTCTACTGTATCTATTAATACTGGAGGAGAGAAGGAAGTTCTCATGACTCGACAGTATAAATAGCCCCCTGTCATCTCCCCAGGGACTGACACTAATAGCTGTCTGAACATTGTTGTTTCTGGAGTATGGAGCTGTGGCCTGGAGCCTGAAATAAGGTCAGCTACCATAGTACATACATACAGTCATCAGTAGATACTATACACATGTTTATATGGGATAAATACTAAAACCCATAAGTGTTTTATATATATTTGAGTCTAAAATCTTTGATGTTTACACTGTTCCTACAGATGTTTTGGTCATGTTTGCTGCTCCTTTATATTTCAGTTTTTCCCATTCCCTTTTCATTGTGTTGTTACCTTGGTAACCATGGTTAGTCCAAGCAGATAGCTGATGCAGCAGATGATAGCGATGAAGACCTCTCTGCGGTAACCCTTCCTTAGGAAGGACGGATACAGATCCACCAGTGATGTGATCTGCCCTTCCACCTCCACAAACTGCAGGGACGCACAGACACACGACGGTGTTATCAAAAAAAAAAAAAAAAAAAAAAATCCACTGACAACGTCCACCGACGGGCCATTTACAGGCTATCAGCTTTACATCCTTACATCATGGACCCCCTGTGGTGTTAAATGCAGGTATGTTTTTTCTGTTGTCATGTTACAGAATTTCTAGTTAATAAAGTCTAACTTCTCTTGCTATTAAAAAAAAAAAAAACTCTGATTAAATTCATTTATTCTGCTAATCTTGACTGAGCACACACCCCTGTTTTCAGGACGCGTGTGTGTTTTTGCTTTCACACACAGGCACGTGAGGGTCAGTGCCCATTTTAAGGACTGCACGTGTAGACTGCAGTTGTGGATTATGGGTAGATTTGTATGAGTAGATTTGTTGTAGATTATGGGTGCAGATGAGGCTTACTTTTTTCCTGTGCTGAGCCACTGAAGTATCTGCCACTTTCAAACACGGCAACTGAAAGTGTAAAATTCTAGTACTATCGTATTTAATTTCTTCAGCTTTTCTATCAATGTGTAGGTCAGTGGCTGTTGTGATCAATTTCTAAAATTAATTATACTTGCATAGTAGACTCTGCACTGCAAAAAATAGTTTTCCAGTGTTAAAATAACTTTCATTGAGCTAAAATAGTGTCAGCTGCTGCAGTTTGATGTGTTTTTAACACAAGAGAATTCGTTTTTGAACATTTTTTTTTTTTCTGCACTTGGAACAACATTTAAGTTTTTTTTTTGTCAGCTAACATAACATTACATCTGCAAATCTGCAGATATGTTGCCAATGTATGTTAATTCACATTGAAAGAATTAGCGCAGGTGCATTTGGCTTAAAAAGCCAGTTGCACAGAAACAATCCAACAGTTTGTGAACAGGCTTCTTCACATACATAACTACTGTGCTAACGGCCAAGGAGTGTTTTGCTCAATAAGAGCTGACAGTCGTTGGTGTCCGAAGCCTGTTATCACCACTTCCTTAGTTTTTCACCTCCTGCAGCTCTAACAGCTGTCCATGTGTGACAGTTTGCGTGTCTGCTGACCTGACTGTCGAGGCCAAGCAGCAGCAGCATAATGAAGAAGAGAATTGCCCAGAGTGTAGGAAAAGGCATCATGGTTACAGCCTTGGGGTAGGCAATGAAAGCCAGGCCTGGACCTGCAGAGGAATGGGGAGGGGGGGGGGTAAGAGCAGAAAGAGGGGTGTGGGGGGAGGAAACATTAGTATCATGTGATAAGATCATCTGATCTGCATCCCTGTGGGAAGAAACAATGGAGACGCAGAACCAGATATGAATGCCTGTCGTAGCAAACCTCAGCCACAGTACTTAAAATAGATGTTTATGTGGGTATGGGTGTATTTGTATTGAGCTAGTTGTTGTCAAGATCAAAGGTATTAAGTACATCTGATCTGACACATCATTACTTACCTGTTGCCTCCTTTGTAACTCATTACTTATGACATTAGTGACTTCATGTACTTAACACATTACACCACTTCGTACCATTTGTAAAAGCATTTAACAAGGAAAACTTAGAACATCACAGTAAAGGAAAACAGAACAATAATGAAGAACATGTTGAATACAATGTGTAGTGTCATTTTCTGTGATTATAGGATAACTGCATTTCTGTGGAAGTAAGTCATGAGAGAAGTCGTGAGGCATGCTGCAGATGAATGTGTGTACAGTACGTTGTGAACTGTAACTAGAGCGTGTGGTGTGGTGTGGTGTGGTGTGGTGTTAAGTTACCAAATGGACCGTAGACCAGTGTAAACAATGCAGCAATTACATTAAATCTTTAACCGGATTAAGATGTTCTTGATTCACTTTTCTAAACAGCTGAAAGCCTCTGACATGGAGACAATCAACTGCCAGAA
Source organism: Toxotes jaculatrix (assembly GCF_017976425.1). Taxonomy (NCBI): domain Eukaryota; kingdom Metazoa; phylum Chordata; class Actinopteri; family Toxotidae; genus Toxotes; species Toxotes jaculatrix. The sequence goes on along the minus strand of NC_054396.1, from coordinate 27,922,938 downwards.
AAGGTGAATCAAGTGCATCTTTCTCAAAAAATTAAAGTATGATAACACCTACTTCACTCAAGCCATTTTGCATTCCTGGCTGAATTACGGATGGTCCTGTCTTTGACGAATGCAAAATGGTTGTTACAACACAGCAGATGCAAACTGTGATGTAAAATTAAAAAAAACAGAGGCTTTTTTTTTCTCTGATGTCTAATTTGATGTTGAAGCTACATTATGAACTGTAACACAAAGGTCAAGAAACAACAAAGCAGCCATAACAGCAAAACAGCATTGCAGCTGATAGCAAGATATGTAAATATGTTCAGTTTTTGTTGTGAATTATGACAGGGCATCCAACCAAACACCACGTTGACTCCAAAAGTAGTACCAACTTCCATTCCCGAAGAAGGGAAATGCTAGCAGAACGTTAATAAAACCTAAAGTATATTAACTCGTGGAATAGGATCCACATCAAACAGAATGATAAGTCATTACTTGACTGTACTGAACAAAAACTACAGTGTTTTAAAACTTCAAATTTCATATAATTATTTTTCTTTTTCGGTACATTCTTGAGTCAACAGAAGCCATAGCATAGGTGCTTACAGTGCAGTGCGAAAACCACACTGCATCCTCAGCCTGTATTCAGTCAGCATATTCTTTCATGCAGATAACATTCATTCTTCTGTCAGATGCATCGGAATCAAGCAGCCGCAGTTAAGGCAGACTTACTTGTGATACTCCTAAACCTTTCATAACTTGCTTACCTGGCAGGGCTTTGACCTGTCAAAGCTTGATAACCTAGCCAGAGTATGAACACTTATTGTATTTCTGCTGTATTCTGTCTACTTGGCCACATTTTCTCAGACTGGAAAATTACCTCTCTGGCACATGGAGCGTGTGCCAGGGAGTATCCAAGAGTGCCAAGCTCTGTCTAGTTCCACCTAACATACCTCTGATACCTCTACACTTATTTTCTTTGGTAACCTGTGGAGCAACAACCCACTCGCCACACACAAAACTCATATTGGACAATTCTGAGAAACCTCACCATTAATTTGGCAGTGGAGACCATAGAGCTGTCCAATAATTGTATCGACTGGGCTGGCAGCACTGACAGTGTCTGAAGATAGTGCACTGTGCTAAGCTAAATTTTCTTTCCTATGACCAGTTGATCTTGGGGCATTAGATGAATCTTGGGTCTCACAAAAGCACCTGACGCTGACGATAACTTTATTCTGTTATGAGCATAAATTACAAGTTTGTGTCTCATTTGATGTCAAATAAAGATGACTTATGTCTTCAGCATGTAATAGAAGGATGATTTATCACAGAGAGGAGGAGAATCAAACTTTCCAAACAAGCTCAAAAGGTAGTTTTAAAATAATCAGCTGTCTCTGCTGTTCTCATGTTAACTTTTTGAGTGTAACTTGTACTTTTACAGATTGAGTCAACAGTCATATTTTATCATCTCTTGTGTGGTTCTATTGGAAAGCCAGGCATAGTCCACAGTAAAGTGGACTAACTGTTTCCTCACAAAAACAAAGTTGCACTGTCATAAGGCTCCAGCAATACTGCATACTGTAAATATACTGTAAGTCCACAGAAAAGATGATAGCACTTCCACCTGCTTTAAAACTTTTCCACAACACCTCAGTCTCCATGTGCCGATAAATACAAATGTTGATGGACTGAGGGACAGTCTTTTCTTCCTTTGTTAAAAGGAGTTCATGTTTTCCATGGATTTTTGTGACCCTAAATTTGTGACATCACAAAATATGCAGTCGCAGCTCTACATGCTAGAATTTAAAAAAAAATGACACCATATGCCAATATGGCACTCCAACTGATAGATCACAGCCATAGTCACATCAGTTTGTCTTGTGTAGAGACAGAACATCTCAAAATCAAATCTCTGATAGCTAGCACACTGGCACAAGATGCACCGTATTCCGTCACACCGCGACTGTACTTCTAACTGTACGTTCTAGCTTTTTTTTCGACTCCTATTGTCTCTCAACTCCTGCTCTTCAAGAAACAAAACTCTTGTCCCACCATCTCGTGCTTTGACCAAATCCAGCCAACTTGCTTTACTTGAATGATGTTCATATTTTTTCAAAATGTTCATATTTTCTTACATTCTGCTTTTGTCAAGGAGTGTTTGATTGCGGAAACTTCCATATTCCGATGCCGTCATTTGTAATTAATCAGGGAATCCATTTAGTTCCGAATTACAACCCAATTCGAAATTAAACGTATTGGCTAATTCTCTTTTTTGGTTTCGCTGTTGTTTTTCTTTATAATTACTGTTGTTTAATTGGTTAACAAGGAAGCAGCGCCCACCATCACTGCCGCCCTTACAGAACCCTCGTACCTGACTCTGCCACATCAGCAATGTCCACCCCTTGCTCTTGTGCCATGAAGCCCAGGACGGAAAATATTGCGAAGCCAGACACAAAACTGGTACCACTGTTGAGGGCTCCCAGCAGCAAACAGTCCCTATGTCACACATATGTCATGAGGAGGATTTGTTAATGAACACACAAGGATCCCTTTACCCCCCTCTCTACCCTACTTCTAACCCCCTCACTGAAACTGACGCCTCACCTGTAGCAGTTGTATTTGTACTTGTTGTAGCTCCCCAAGGATGTCATGGCGCCCAAACAAATGGCATAGGAGAAGAAGATCTGGGTGCCAGCGTCAATCCACACCTGCCAAGTAGGGGGAGATAGTAAAGACAGAAAGGCTGAGGCCTGCTGACGAGAGGGTGCAGAGAATCTGGGGGGAATTAGGGGTGTGGGTAAATCAACATAAACTAGGGAAGTTACCAAGGGCAAATATGTGTCTGCTCATATCCACTCGTATCTGCAGTCGCACCACCACCAAATTTGGTTTGTGTTCAGTCTGAGCAGACGTGTGGTCAAGTTATGGGCCTAGTCTTATCTTTCTAGAATGCCTTGTGGAATATGGGAGTACATAACCTAATACACCTTCAAACTTTGAAAGGGGGGGCACCTTATCTTGTTATTCAGCAGCAAAATGTGGAAGATCTAGTGCAGCAATCTGTTTATGACTATACTATACCTGAAGTTACCGAATCTACTGTCTCTCAGAGTGGCATCATTTGTTGTATTCTATCAGTTATATATTGTAATGGGTGTCTTGTTTTGATATTTTATTAACAGCCAGACAGATGTCTGAGTTGTCCAACAGGGAGCAGAATACATAGTAATGTCTGGCTAGACCAGCGGAGGAAAGAATGGCTACAACAGGAGCCCAGTTATGAGGCTTTCCTCGTCCAGGCAGCACAGGGTCACCTACCTCTGGGTCCTTCAAGCGAGTGAGGTCAGGGTACAAGTAGAACTTGATACCCCCAGCAGCACCTGGCAGTGTCACACCACGAATCAACAGCACAATGAGCATGACAAATGGGAACGTGGCTGTGATGTAGACCACCTGAGGGAGATCACAGACACAGAAAAGCAACGTCACACGCTATGGAAACCCTCCAAATTCTCTAGTTTGTATTATTATACCAGGGAAGTCTGCTAGTTTCTAAAACTTGCCAATCAAAAATGGTCTGCCTTACCAATGACAAGGATGTTAATTTGTTATGTGGCCAACTAGCTAATATATTTGGTGTCATTACAGAGAGGTACACTCGTTAAATGTGTGAGCTCTGGAAGTTATTTTTGGATTATGACGAGAACAGACCACAGACTTAAATCAACAGCAGTGTATCAGTATCTGTTGTTTGGAACGCACTGACCACACTTGGCCTTCTATGAGTCTTTATTTACCAGAGTCACAACATGGAGCAACCAGAAAGTATAAATCAGGCCAGACCAATCAATACAGAGTGTCGAGGCCATAAAAAGAGTAGTCTGGGATTGATTGAGACGCCTCTGGTCTCATGGCAAATTGTTGTTGTTGTAGCAGCGAGTCTTTCTTTCAGTCAACTTGTTCCCCAAAATATATCACTACCCTAACAGAGATCATGCGGTCAGATTCTGCTGTGCATGCATTTAGAATTAACATGGAACCCAAAAAATAAATGCTCACAGATGCAGTTCAGAGTTTATACACAGGTTTCGTTTTCGTTTCCACATTGTCTGTGTCATTGCTCACTTATCAGATGAAATATTTGTTTAAGGAAATAACGCTGGGAAACACAAATCTTTGGGAAGATACACAACAGCAAAGTGGAAACAGATGTTGCCCTGACAATAGTCTATCTCCTTAGAGCCACTGCCACAGAGATGTACAACACTCAGTCTCTCACACAATCAAGTCTTAGAGATTTTTTTTACAGTCTTTATGTATATAATTATTCCATTTCTGTATTATTAAATGGAATAAAAGGGATTTAAAGCCACAACATTGCAAGAACATGTATTTGTAACTTGCCACATCCCTGAAAAAGAAAGTGCACTTTCCTGCCTTCAGCTTGAACACAGCACTTTATTGTTCTCTTGGTTAGACCACAGAGGAAAAAAAAATCATATGAGAATCACTCTGCTACAGTTTTCTGCATCATTATGATACAGTGCTGATAAAAGTGGACAGATCAGTTCTTGTACTTTTTTTTTCAAGTTCAGCAAGTTCAAGAGGAATAACATCTTGTTCTGGAACAACAGTACAACAAACAGCCAGTAACACAAAACAACAGGATAGCATACAAAAGTAGGCACATTTATAGTACATGTACTGTACCTTGCCAGTGGACTTGACTCCCTTCCAGATGCAGAAGAAGCAGATGACCCAGACGAGCAGTAAACACAGGGCCAGGTCCCATTTAATAGGACCTATGTGCTCTATACCACTGGTGATACCCAGCACATTATGTCTGTAACATAAACAGAAGGAGCTCCTTAAGCATATGCTCACCTGTGCAACACAGTCAAAGCACGTCATGACAGTTAGAGCTAGAGACAGTTTTATTACTTTCAAATTAATCACTATCTTGCGTGAGGGGATAGGAGTGTGTGTGTGTGTGTGTGTGTGTTCATGTGGGTCACCAACCACGCAACTCACTAAATATTCGAGCATATTAAAGCTAAAAACCCTGCAGTCTAGCCTGTTTTGCAAATGTGTCTATACTCTCTAAAATCAGCCACTCAAACCAAAATCACCCTTCCATCTAACCTGCAGAACATCTATCGGATGCCAACCTTAACCAAACTTTTTCCCATGTAAAACAGCTTAAAAACTGTGATTATGCAAGTGAGCATGTATGTGTGCTCTTATGTAACTCACTCCCAGAACTCGGTGACGGGGGAGGTGAAGTTGGAGGCGTTGGCAGCCAGCCAGAGGGTTTTGTTCTTGCGGTAGGTGTCCTCAATGCAGCGATCAGTGTTCCAGGGCTGATTGCACTTGGCCCAGGGCAGCTCCGGCTGAAAACACTAAAATGCAAAAAAAAAAAAAAAAAAAAAAAATCAGAAGTTACTTCAGAGTACTTAGCTTTTGAAGACACTCACTCCTGATAGGCTGGCAGGTGTCCTCCTAGTTTCGGTCTGACTGTGGTCTGTCAAGCTTCAAAAGGCACCTGGTTGGGTTTAAGAGGCAGCATCAAAGGGCTCTGCAGGTCACCTGATGAGCCTTAAACCAGTTTTCAAGGACATCAAGGAGGTTTTGCAACAGATGACAGACAGGTTCTATTCTCAGCATGGAACATTAATAGGAACATTTATTCTTACAACAGAGCCACTCGCTAGGCTGCTGCTATTCTTTGTTTCCAGTTTTGTAACTGTGGAAAAAAAAATGTGGTTGTTCTATAAATGTCCTACATTTTCAACCCATATAAGTTTCAGCGTAAAACTGAGGAACAGGTTAAGCCGCTGCAGAATCGTGCCGCCTATAGCATATAGGGGTTTTGCTTTAAATGCCATCAAGTCATGACATGAAATCACAACTACAACATAGCTCTCTGACTGAACGTCCAGCAGCCAGCTTCAAACCATCCTCAGTGAATGCTTCTCAAACTAAAATCAGACAGTGAACCCTGAGTTTGTGATATTTAGGCTTTGAGGCTTATGAATCCAGATTACTGCCGGGGAAGAACATTTAGAGGAGGCTAAAAAGTGACCTGCTCAGTTTAACTGACTTTTACAGAAAATGTCTTATTGCACTTAAGCTCAAATACAGCTCAGACTTTTGACAGTTATATATTCAGTATAACTTGGAGCATGTTAGGGTTGTTGTTAGTAGAGTGAAAACTCTTAACAAGCTAATTTTTTTGCAACCATTGTTATTTTTCTGTTTTGCTAGATTTTTTTCTATTTCACACTTTGTTTGATTTTTGTATTTTCTTTCTACTTCACACGTTCTAGTTTCACAACTCGCAGTAATGTTTGCATGACACTGACTTAGCATTCCTCTGTAGGCTGGATAAAGAACAGATAACATTTTTGAGCTGATACACACACACATTTTGAATGAGGCACAAAAAGATGTTATTGATTTGAATCTTGTATGCTTTGACCTGATACACAAACACACACCTACATTATGTATTCAAACACACAGAAACATTCAGGTAAGAGAGAGAAGCCATGACAGCGCTTATCTTCGTACCAGGCTATCCTGGGTATTAAATTTTGACCTGATTCAGTGGAGCACTGGTTTTGTTATCAAAGAAAAATATGGTAAATGTTTCTGGATTTTGGTTTTTAATTCATATTGTTGGCAAATTAAACGAACAAAACTTGCAAAACGGAAATACTTTCCCAAAAAAGCAGGAATCATCTGGTTGTGTTTGAAGGCCAACATCAAGTTTTTTAGCAGATCAGGAGTAACTCATTTACATGTCACAAAATTACTTACTGGATCAGCTCCTCCAGTCAGTAATCTAACTGTTAATTCATTCATTATTACCTAGGTCAGCAACTTTAACTGTATTTAGCTTTAAATAAACCTTGGACTTTGGTAGGAAAGGAGGATTTTCTCTCTATCAGCTATTTATTCAGCCGATCCTGATACGCTAGGGTCAAGAATAAGAAGTCACATTGCCCTAATAAAATATCCTTGAGTAGCTCTACAGCGTATGTCATGTGTGATGTAAGAGAGAGAAAACAAAGATAAGCAACTTCTTTTATTTCCATCAGAGATTCTTTTTCCCCAAACATACCTGGAACAGGTAGTAGAGGCCCCACGCCAGGATGACGATGTAGTAGATATTCAGCAGGGAAACGATCACAATGGAGGCATAACCGATACCTGGAGGGAGGAAAAGGGTCAAGATGATGATGATAGAAGAAGATTTCAACAGTCCGGTAAAATGCCCACAAGCCGCTAAAGGTTGGAGGTGATCAAAGTTTAGAGCACTGAGAAATATTTGGTAAAAGTCCTAGTTTACAATCCTATGACCTAAACTGAACCGTCTTTAAAATTACATGTAATGATGTTTTATTTAAAAATAAACATTCTAAGAGTTTGAACTTGACCTGATGCAAAAAACTGGCATTTCCCTTTGTTCTCATGTGACCAACGAATGAAAGTTTCAACATCCTTCAAAAGATCAGCAATGTTTCACCTTATAAGTCATTGTGGTGTAAGGCCAAGGTTTTCAGTGCTGGATCCTGATTGGCCAGAAAACGGGATGTAACAGTAGTCAGTTCATAATGAAACAAGTGCCACATTTCTCAAAATGAGAAGAGATGCAGGCAATGTTTGGTGGATGAAAATGATGTGTAGGCGAGACATTCAGCATTAATTACTAAATATATATTTATAATCAATTACTTGTGGAAATGATGTAAAAAAAAAAAAAAAAAAAGCATGTAGAATACGTCCTATTGATGTAATGGTGCAGCCACAAAAAGGTTTAAGAAGTTGCATAAGAAAGACGTAAAAATAAAATACAAATCTCTCTTCTCAAAGATAATGTGTGAACTGAACCTGGGTCATCAGAGGTAAAAAAAAAAGTGCATTCTACCAACCAGCCTTCACATCCTGACTCTACACAGATATATTTTTGTGTTACCAGTGTTACTTCCTGTTTTTTGGTTATTTCTCTTCTTTTTTTTTTTTTATGTTCAGGAAACACTTTTGTGCATCGTGTTTACAACACTGTTTAATTCAGGAAATCAGCTGTGACCAAGCTGTAAATCCAAATTACAGTTTTTTCATTGTTAACATCTCTGGCCACTGTTGGTCTTCAAAGTATCTTGTGCTCGTAAATACCCATAGTGCATTTAGCCTGTTCAAGGTCTACAGCAATCATGTTTTTTAACCTTCGGTGGTGTTGCCCTGCACTTGAATTTTGTTTGACACTTTTAGCAGAGCAATCAGCTGCGTTAAACACAGGATCAAGGCTGTGTGTGTGTGTGTCTACGTGTGTGTGTCTACATGTGTGTGTGTCTACGTGTGTGTGTCTACGTGTGTGTGTTCTTCTGTTCTGTTCTTCTGTTTCTGCTACACAAGGATATAAAGACAAGAAATCCCCCAAAATAGGAACAGGTGTAAGGGTTAGGATTTGGGGCAAGACTGGAACATGGATTAAGTTTTAGGTTAAAGGTTAAGTAATGACTGTGGTCGCGAGTGTGTGTGTGTGTGTGTGTGTGTGTCTGTGTACTATCAGTCAGTACACATAGACAACAGAGGCCATTCATCCAAATTAATGTCCTTCAACGTCACTGGCCATCTGTGTGTGTGTGTATGTGTGTGTGTGTGTTTTGAAATGCATGAATTTGAGAGAAAGTTCTTCAGCCTCACTCCCCATCTGTGTGTCATTGTGTGTGTGTGTGTGTGTGTGTGTGTGTGTGTGTGTGCGCATACATAAATGTGTGAACTCATTCACCATCGCATCATGTCCTTTTAATCACTCAGCTAATTAGCAGCTGTCAAGCATCTACATCTCTAAACACACACACAGGCAGGCAGACACACACACACACACACACACACACACACACACACACACACACACACACACACACACACACACAGGCAGGCAGACACACACACACACACACACACACACACACACACAGTCACTTGCTTGGATCACATGGAACAGTGCTGATCAAACAAACAGATGCGTTCTCCTCCATGATGTAATTTCTTGTGCTCATCTGCTGACCTCGGCTGACCTCGCTCAGTCTGTTTACGTTTTGCAATCGATCCTTTTGACCGCTGTAAAAAATTGAATTTTTTTTCCCCCCGCTTCGCACATGGTGATTTCCAGAGAAATAACTTGGAAAGCAAAGTCTGTTACGAGGTCTTGGCACTGAAGAAAGACGTGTCTGTAATAGTTTTGTCGGAGTCAGGGTGATAGCACTATCTGCTATTGGCCTTTTTAAACATGTTTTATATCAGACAGTTAGTGTCATTGACCTCCTGACCTGGTTTTCGATGGAGAACTTGCATTTTGATAAAGTCTAAGAAACTGGATTAAGTTACAACGAGGACACACATTTTAGTTGTTTAGCTGATTTTAAATATGACTGGGGTGTGACGACAGGTTGTGCCAAGTTGGACCGAGTCTGTTCCAGGTTGGGGTGGATTGTGCGAACATTACAATCAATATAAGTCAATATTTTTCTCTAGACATTACGTTTGAAGAAGAAGGGAGTTGGATAATGTTCCAAGGGCTTGACTTTTATGCACTGACAACAGCAGATGTTCTGTTTAACCAGAGCGAGTAATGATCCCTGCGTTACACTGCGTTAACAGAGCCGTTTAACAGGAGTTTCTGAACTCAGGGAGGTTCGTTTGACGCGTTTTGCTGCCAGACAAGAACTAAATTCCAGACAAGTGACCACGACTTGAAAGAGTCTCAATATTTTTGTCGCAGAAACGAACGGAATCATCTGTCAAGCAGCTGAGGCTTAGCAGCGTCACAGAAAGTCTTTATGATAGAACACGATAACAGCTGGAGAAAATCATCCTGGCTGCTTCAAGAGCCTGACGGGAGTATGTGACAGATAAACAGAATGAAGAACTAGCTGCACTTGAAAGAATGCTTGGACAAGATAGACAAATGTGGATTTTATGTTACTCGTTAATGGTATTTCATGTTTCACTTTTAAGAACGAAAAGGGCTGAGGACTATGATCTTTGGATAACCAGTATCTTGGGGAAACATTTCTTCTTTCCTCTTTCAGAGTTAACTGCAGTGTAAAGTAGCAAGACAAACTGTTTTTTGATGAATGGCTGTTTCTGTTTTGGGACAAGAAAACCTATGACAGTATGAATTTGGCAGGTGCTGAGCAATGCAACTACCATCACAGCCTGCCTATTTTCCAGAGTGTTTTCATTGTATTTACTCTGGTCTTTCAGCATGTGCTCTTTCCTGGATGCCAAGACTAACAAACAGTTTCATGGAAACAGTTTTTATGTGCTGGTTGTCTAGATCAGGCTAATAACATAGACCAGTTTTCTCCTCATTATTCAGCCTGGCATTGTCGCTGTGCTAGCTACGTCAATTTCAGTCTACACAGAAGAAGTTAGCGGTGGCTGTCGCTAGGAACAGTTAACGTCAGCACAAAAAAAAAAAAAAAAAACAATAATAATAAGGTGATTTAAGAGTTATTATTTCTGTAGGTTTGCTTAGAACAACCTGCACAATGATCTCATCAACGCTTGGTGTTAGTCTTTTAGAATGGTTTGGTCCTCTCTTTTAACCCCGCCTACACAGCTCTGATTGGCTCGGTTGTCTTCAATGAGCACAACGCGAAACCATTTTCAGTCCGATTCAGATATCTTCAGATATCTCGAACCAGGAAGGTCATGTGTCCCTTTCCGTCTTTCTCAGTTCAGTTCAAATCCATAATATTATCTTAAACTACACATTTATATTTAGCACTTATGTTTACATGACATGAACATAAAATAAATACAAAAATAAAGATCTCTCTCTTATACCTTTATTTATACCTTTACTTTTATTTTTCATTCTCTCTGCCTTGTTTCCTCTGTCCTGTCCTTCCTTTCTCATTCTCTTACTACTCACTCCCCCCTCCCTCTTTTCCCTCACTCTCTCTTCTTTTTCCATCCCCCCTGCCTTTATTTCTCTCCCCTTTTTTCTTGTCTTTATCAATCCATCTCTGAGCTCCTCAGATCTCCCTGCTCTGCTTCTTTTCTTTCTCTCTCTCTCTCTCGCTGTCTCTCTGATGTGTTGCAGCGCTGTTGCCGTAGCAACGTGTGATTCAGGACACTCTGTACACCGTCTCATGTGTTTGTGTGTGTGTGTGTGAGAGACAGAGATGGCGGGGGGATAATGTGTCTGAAAGGAAAAAAGAACCTGTGTGTATATGTGAGAGTGAGAATTGCAGCATAAGTAAATAATTAAATCAAGATAATGAAAAAACAATGTTTGCGACGATAAAATTACTGAACTAAATTTCTAAGCGTGAGGCAGAATTAGAGGCACGTTTATGTGTTTCTGTGTTATTAAAAAGAAAACTGAAAAAAAAAAAACACTCAGAGCTGAATCGACAGTGATGAATACATTAACCTTATTCAGCTGGTGGCGAACAGGTGGAGAGGGGGAGGTGAGAAGAACTGCTGATGGACATGAAGAAAGAGAAGTGGGAAGAGAGGGAAGGAAAGGTTGTAAATGTGATGGAAGGAGTGGAAGAACAGATGACAGAGTAGAGATTATAGCAAAGAAAGACGAATAGGGATGGGCAAAACAAAAATTATGTCTCGATCTGATAACAGAAGCAATATCAGGGAAGACATCTAAATTTGCTTTTGTAGAAGAGAAAAGGTTTTCGCAGGAGAGTAGGTGAAAGCTAGAAAAGGTTATAGCAGAATAGAGGCCTCAGTGTGTTGGTGTACCAGTGCAGGCCTGGTTGCCTGGTTACGGTTGCAGGGTAAAGTCTCAGCAGTCTGATTGGAGGCGAGTCTGGTGTGACTCAGCCTTATGTTGCACAGCCATTCCTCTGTGAAAAACAACAGAGGTCTGGAAAAATTTAAACCCCGTAGATGAGACTACAAGAGGCCCGGTGACACTGAGCTTTGTGCTCACCATTCAAATCAGTGAGATAGCACAAGGACGGACGATGGGAGGAGCTCCAGTAAGATGACAACTGATTCGATCGGTTGCTGTGTTTGCAATGAAGCGTGTACTGTAAACAATATGGCATTTGTTATATAATGTGACCAGACTTCAACAAGGCGTTAGAGGAAATAACAGAGGTGGTATTACAGGCACGCACAGGTAGGTTTTTTTATCCGTCAAAAATAATAAAAAAGAAATATTATTATGTATGATGTAGTATAGAGATTTATTTTGACAAAAACTTTGAAAAAATATAAACTTATATTTATGTTGTGTCACAGCAGTAACAACTGTGACACAGCGTTGACAACGCAGCCAAAATATGATGCTTCCAAATAAGGTATACATATATTCAGCACAGGTGGTTTTATGACAGGCTACATACCAGTGAAGATGGGGCAGAGCTTCTCCCAGCAGGTGATGCCACCCTCAGAGGTGAACTGACCCAGGGCGACCTCCAGGAAGAAGACCGGCAGACCTCCACCAAACAGGAAAATGAAGTAGGGGATGAGGAATGCACCTGCGCGGGGGGAGGGAAGGATGGAGCAACAGCAGGGAAGACGAGCAGATCAACAGAGAGATAAGATGATATTCAGGAACAGGTGTGGACAACAGTGAGGGAGGAAGTGGAAGATGAAGAACACACGGGAAACATAGGAGTGGAAAACTAATTAGCATGAACTCAAATAGGAACAATATGAAAACACACAGCATGCTTGATAAGCAAATCTTCACTATGTAAATAAACAGATGTATTTTTGAATCTTACCTCCACCGTTCTTATAGCAGAGGTATGGGAAACGCCAGACATTCCCTAAACCAACAAATCCACCAGCCACAGACAGGACAAAGTCCAACTTGCTGGCCCACTTCTCCCGCTGAGGGTGTTTGCCCTCTGCCTCGTCTTCAGGACGGGTGCCTGGACTCTTGCCAGGAGATGGCTTCAGAGTGTCCTTATGGAAATCCTTCAGGCACTGAAGTTTCTCTTTTTGCGCCATTCTGTAGAAACAGGAGATAGAGAATCAATCCAGTGAGAATCAGTCTGAAAATAATCCACTGACTTCTGCCTTTCAAGTGTTATGTTGAGTGTGTTTTTCTTTTGTGTGTGTTTAAGCATTTCACATAAACCCAGAACAGTTCTGTTCAATACATAACAAGCTAAATGGATTTTCAGATTTTAGCAGAGCCACTTGATGGTTGCTGGCCACCTGCCAAAGAGGCTGGTAGACCAACACAGAAGCCACAACCCACAATTTTCCAGCTACAGACTTTGGCTTGTGGCTGGTGGTAATACTTTCTTGGTCCAGGTTAACCAACAGAAATCAACTGGGGAAAGAAACCTTTTAAAACATGTGCTGAGAGAATAGAGTGCTATCCAGGTGGTATTCTAAGCTGTTACAAATGCTCTTTAGAACAATAAAGACTAGGAAGTACATTTAGGAAATTAAGTGTTCATATAGTATGTGCCATATTGTTTTAAAGCACTTGAAACATGCACTCTTGACTTTCCACCAGAAATCCAAGAACCTAAAAGGAGCTTGTTTTTGTTTTTTTGCTAAATTTGAAGCAATAGAGTTGTTTAAAATGATTATTCATACCTTTCCATATCTTCCAAACCTTTGTCAGAAGTCTGCTCCTAAAGTTAGAGGATAACTTTTAGTCCCTGGCAAACGATTTAACCATACTTTTATTGAATGGATTCTGAATGATTAAAGATAGCTTCCAATAACAGTTTCTTGTTGGGCTTGTACTGTCATCTTATGTTATTTGCCTGTAACTTCTGAAAAGTGATCCATTACAGTGTAACCTGAGAGACTGTGAGTTCAGGCTGGGTCTTGTGGACTGGCTTCTTTGAGACAAATGAGGCTCCCCTCAATCATGAAAACAGTTTGTGCAAGCTTAACCTGCAAAATGAGAGGCAGCAATTTATCTTCAGCTCATGACTCCACTCAAAGGATGCAGTTACAACTACTGTCGTTTTGTTTCATGTTAGAAAAGCTTACTTGGTTGAATTTTTGCATTTGGCTCATTTGTGTCTGTGCTGTTCAAGAGAGCAGCTTGTGAGAAAAACTCACATTATGCATGTTTGGCTAGTTTATTCGACCAATGAATGGCAACCTGATACTACCAGACAACCAGTTCGGCAGCAGGAAGAAGTACAAACTGATGACTCTCCAGTCTGTTTTATTTTTAAGTAAACGTAACAGCATTACCATCTATGGTGCTGAAAATAAAACAAGAAATGGCTAACTTTGTGCATGCAGCCCATCTTAGTTGACTCTTAGCTCATTCAGAAGCCGTGAGCGCAGCACATTTTGTCTGGAAGAGGACTGAGGCTTTTTCCCGCTCAGCATCAGGGAGATTATTTTATGCCAGATCAGGTCAAATGGTGACACTGTGATCTGGCCAGATGAGCTAAACTATAGATGAGACACAGAACAGTGATACTGAATAACAGGGCTGGGTTCTGGTAGTTGTTTCAGTGTTCATTAAGAGCTGTATTCCTTAATTTCACAAAAAAAATAAATAAATAAAATCTAAGCAAAGTCAAAACAATCTGTAAAATGTTCATTTAATGGTTTAAGTCCGAGCTCCTCAGTCTTGTACATGTGTGAGACGTTCAACCGGAACAGAAAAACTGAACTCTATTCTGCCCCTCCTCTTCTTCCTCTCTCCTGTCGTCATTAAAACTATTAAAAATGTGACTGCGATTGGTTAGACGACTAAGTAGCAAAGCGATCAGGGCCACAATGACACAACAAGAGCTGTAAATTTCCACCCGACAATGGCCATGAGAGAGAGAGAGAGCGAGAGAGAGAGCGAGAGTCAGAGGAAAGACAGGCATACTTAGAAGTCAGCAGATGTCTGTCACTGTGGAAAATGTCATGTCTTTATCTCTTTTCATCTGCCAGGCTGCTATGCACCTCACTTCTCTCTGTCTTTCTCGTTCATTCACTCTCTATCTGACTTTATGCAAAATATTTACAGAAAAGCACAACTGAAGACGAGATACTTTTTAGATAAAGCCCCTATAGTATTTTTTTTTCCTTTTAATGCCTACACATACACATTCCATTCTCCATTCACTGCCTCAAAAAAAATTACCATCTTTACCATGAACATACTCTAAACACAGGACCTACAATTACCTGACCATTAAAATAAAAACATGCATTTCATTACTGGAGTTGCATGCATTTTTTAGGGAAGTATTTAAAGTAAAATGTGATTTTGAGGGATCTGCACAAAGAAAAAAAGAAGGGAGAAGCCACTGAAATACAGAACAGGCAGAAAAATTCTCCCTTACTTTTTCTGTGCTTTCTTGTGTTGTTACTGGCCCATTTGAGAAGCATTTACTCTCCATTTTTGTAGATTCTCGAACAGATCAGTCCAACAAAATTAGCTTTTTCTGCCATTCTTCAAATATTCAAGTATCAAGTGACAGGAGTGAACCACACCATCCTTACGTGTGTGTGTGTGTGTGTAGTATATCTGCCATCTATCTCATTGTGTGTTTAGGGTACCCTCAAATAAGTTACTGATTTCACAGAGACACACACATCCGTCTTCATGGCTAACTTTGTACATAGTTAATTAATTACACAAAGAGGAAACTACAAGAATTTGCTTTGTCAATATGTGTGTGTGTGTGCACAGTATTTCCTGCTGTGAGAGACAATGGACTCCATTATGTCTGTGACAAACTGTTAACATCAGTAGATACCAATGGCCATGAGTGATAGTGATATTACTTCCAGTACAGAGGTGGATTGACATATTAATGTGAATAACAAAACCAGCTGCCATGCATGAGAGATTAGAGGAATTCCTGCTGCCTAACTGGTACTGTGCTTATAGAAACACTTGAATGAACTGTTGGTTTAAAAAAAATCTATAACTGATGTTCCAAGAACTAAATGCATTATATTTTCAGAAAACCATAACTTGTAGGCATAAAAATGCTTCACTCTATTAAAAAAGGTGCCTGATGTCAGGTGGGCTTCCTTGGTGCTATTGCATCATGATTTATGGATGTATTCTTATGTAATGTGGTACAGCAAAAACCCAAATTACCATAACATAGTAACAGACAATAGATGGAAACGAAACAAAAAGATTCAGAATCCCTGCACATGATTGCCCACTGTGGTAACATGTAACACTTGAAAAGTAGAGGACCCAGAATTAAGCCTTGTGGCACTCCGTGGAAATTTTGATAACTCTACACCTGTGTGACAGCTATCTCTGAAATTATAGGTAAAATATATCAAATGAGACTTCCACAGATTTGGTTATACTGGGCACAAGACAACATGACAATAAATTTCTTTCCTGTTTTTCTCACACCTCTAATTTCTTTACCTGAAAATGCCTGAGCACTAAACAAACATTTGTATTTCAAAGATCTCATGGTCTTGAGAGTCTTATTTTCACAGTGAGCTCTTCTTTGTCATAGTATTAGATATAACTCCTGATGTTCTGCCATCTACATCATGCAACAATATCTCTACTGAACAAGAAGATGAAAGGGGAGACAGAGATAAGGAGGATTAAAGTTAACAAGATACACTGTAGGAGATCAATGAAAAGATCCACAATCAATGCAGATGCGCATTAATATCAATTATTAAAGGAATAATCTATGTAATTTAATATAAACAGAAGTTTGTTTTGCTACTTTTTTGCCTTTGCATCCTCCTTCAAGTTTACTGAATGCACAAAGGCTTTTAGCATAGGGAAAAGGAAAATGCTACTGTAAAACTGTTCTCCACAGAACATGCACCCAGAACCTCAGTCCTCAGTACATCATTGTTGTTGGAGGATAAGCATTTTGATGATTTATAGTATCAATATACTGCATACTGTGATGTCTTATTTGTAGCACTGGCAGGTTAGACATAAGACTACGCTGCTTTTTTTTACGCTACTGGAAAATATTAATGGCAGGTCTTAAATATGAAAAACCCACACCAAGTAGAAAACAGTGCCATCCTTCACAGGCCAGAATACCTACCTTTGTCTATACATAGTGAACTTCTGCTGGTTTTCAACTGTTCCTTGTGCTAACAAGTGGACCTTGCACCATCAAGTTCTAACACATGAACAAGTGGATGCCCACTGGGTGGAAAGAAGAAGATCACAGATGCAAGCAACTGAAATTTTTCTTGGCAGGATGGCTCAGACTGTTCTTCTAGGTGAAAAGAGTCTGCTGAGGTGGTCCACCTCTGTGGAAACCCCTGGGCAGAACCAGAACACTCTATAAGGATCGCATATTCCATCTGCCTGGTGAATGCTCTGGCAACCCGCAGAAAGAGACGCACGGTGTGATTGAGGAGAAGGACATATGGAGCACCTTGCTTAGCTGCCTACCACCACAATTCAGATTTGGATAAGTGGCAGCAAACGGATGGAACAGAGTGTTGAGTAAAAGCAGCAGTAGCTGCCACGGCTGATCATCCAAAGAAAAGAGCAGCACCTTCTGAGAAACTAAAGAAGACGTTACTTTACTGTTTGGAAGTTTGTTTATCAGATGAGGAATTTGCAGATTCCCGTTTCAAGGAAAGAGATTTGTCCTCTGCAAGTGATGGAGGCAGTAAAAGTCATCAGAGTCACTGTCAAATTCTCAGACGACAGCAGAGATATATTAGCAAGAAATGTTGTTGTTGCACAGTTGCCTACAAAACGACCTCCAGAGAGCGAGACTGGCCGTGGGAACCGCAAGCAAATGTGGGACGATTTAAAGCTTAGGCCAAAAGCTCGATGTAAAACATAGAGTCTCATTGTCTGGCGCTCTGTGTTAGTGAGGGTGTGTGTGAGATCATTGGACCAGGACTCTGGACTTGTATACAGTTACTTCAGAACCTAGCCAGCACCACACACACACACACACACACACTTCATCCCCTAACCACTTACATAACACACTCTCCTATTTTAAGACCATGTACATTTCCACTGGGCTGGCCGCCTATTAAATCTACTCTTCTCCCCCCTCCTCCTCCTCCAAGTTCTGTGCTCCATATTTCCTTCACTCCTTCTTCTCATCCTTTTTCCACCTTTTCCAAATCTCCTTCTTTCCCTCTCTTCCTTTTTTTGTTGTAATCACATGTCGATGATGCGCGTTTCATTGTTGCTAAAGGGCTTTTTCCAGTCTTCAGTTTATGAACAGTGATTGGAATCATTGGATTCCAGTCTTAAGGGTGACAGACATGACTTGCAGCTGACTGAAAATCAGATTGGATCTTTTATTAATCCAATAATCCACAGGAATTTTCCAAACCAGACATTAAAGTTTGCGAGGAGACTCCAAAGAAACCCTTTCTTCAGTTACTCCCTGTTCTCCACATCATCTTGTTTCTTCTCCTTTTTTTTTTCCACCATTCTTGTTCATCCTCTTCTGTCTCTCGCTTTGTATTACAACGCATTTCCTTTTTCTCAATCTCCCCCTTCTCCTTTTTTATTTACCTCCTTCCTTTCCCTTCTACCTGAAGCGAGTTTCATTTTAGAGAAACAGAAACAGAAGTTATTGTAAATAGAATTGTGTGAGTAAGAAAAAACATGGTAAATGGAAAACATGGAGACAAGGAGTAAAGAAAAAGTAAAGTAAAAAGTAAAGAAAAGAAAAAGGGGTGGGGTGGGGTGAAACTGAGGGGCGGAGTGAAAGAAAGATGTTAAAAGTTAATAGAGAAAGAGAAAGTGAAAGGGGAGACGAAAAAGAAAAAGGGAGGTGAATACAGATACAGAAAATGGTTACTAAAAATTAAAAGTGTGCCTGAGAGAGAGAGAATGTGAGAGTTAGAAACAAAAGTGAATCTCACACAAAGACCCACACAGACGTGAAATGATGCAAATAAAAAGAATCTTGGAGACGTCACAGAATGACCAAGAGAAAGGTCATGTGTAGCAAAGAGTATCACTGAGTGTGAGGGACCGACACACAATGGTGCGTAGATAACAGGACATATAAAAAGTTAAAGGAAAACAGAGAGGTGCACACCTTCCTGCCTTATCTAAGTAGAGTAAACAGTCACTATTGATTAGTGGAAGGTTTTTGTTTTTTTGCATTCTAGCACTACAATAAGTCAATAGGCTTTAGCCATGTCTACACATAGTGCCAACATCTACCTCATAATCATACACTCTGAGACTTACAAAGATCTGTGTATAGATAGATAGTCAGAATATGACTTGGCCTGTTTCCCTGAAATGATCTGTAACCAACACATCAGAATGTGTCATATCAGTATCGCTGTATATTAAATTTTCCAAGAAACCTCAGCTTATCTTGGTTGTTCAGGAGAGGTTTGCCCTGACAGAGATCCCTGCCCGACTGCCTCTAAGTAAGTCATGACATACAAAAAGAGATATTTAAAAATAAATAAATAAAAATAAAAATAAAATAATCCGAAGAGAACCACTCTGAATTTTCCACCAGGTTACTGCTTAAACTGCAGTACATTCAAATTTAAATACCATCAACAGAAAGCTTCACAAAATCTGAATTTCTGGTCAGTAATATATAAATTGACACGGTCAGTCTACTTTAACAATACCGATATCAGTTTACCTTTTGGACACAAACCCCCAGCACAAATTTTCGTTATATATCCTATACTCTCCACACTGCCATCTGGTGGCACCATGGAAAACAGCAACGCAGACCACTGAGAACAGCAGATAATGTAGCTAGTTTCAGCACGATCTCGTTTTTCTGCAAATACATGCCATCAGTATAATTTGCAATAAACAAAAACTCTGTATAACTAACCATAGTAAGACTAGTGTTAAGGTCTGAAGACTTTTATAAATAGCATGAATATTTCCCATGTGTTTCACTGGGGTGTATTTCATGACAAGGTCCTTGCCGACCAAGAGCAGAGCAACTGAGCTTCCTCATTGAATGCCTGGTCAAAAACTGGAATCTCTTCTGGCAAAACTGGCTCCTGAATACCACAAGAATGCCAACAATCATACTCATCCAGTATAAGCCAAAGTAAAACTTTACACTGTGAAGAATAATCATAATTTCCTAAATCTAGATAAGGTAGAAATCCTTCTGATAAAAATAATAAGCCAAGGTCCACCCACTGACGCTTTCTGGCTGTATCAGAGAGTCTTCATCAGCAGACTGAATCTATTCAGTTGTAGATCTTCCAACTTTTCATGAAATAATTCATTTGAAAGTTGCTAGTTTGCATTTCTGGTTTCAGTGATGATCCATGCATTTTCCAAACAGAATTTTACAGAATCCAGTACGTCCCCAGTCTGCTGGTCACCAGCCACATCTCAACCAAAAGTCCAACCATTTGCTTGTTCTAGAAATTTCTGGCCACATTACATGACCTTCATCAGCAGCTGAGTTTGCTCAGCTGTCATTAAACTGCAGATAAACAAACTTTACATGAAATATTTCATTTAAATTTGCTTCCATTTCTAGTTGTTCTCTTCATCCATTTATGATGCAGAAATGGGGAAAATCCAATTTATCTTAGGTTAACAGGTCCAACAGCCTCAAGGGGGTATTCAACCTGCATCAGAATGACTGACTTCCATCATCCTGGCATCGTATGAAGATGTGCACTTGGTGTAAGGCTACAAAAATAATTGATGTTTCTTTTCATGAAGTTAAGCCTGACCCTCCCCTGGGTGCTAGCTGTACAGTAAATCAGCAAACTTATTACTTTCAGCATCAGCTGCCAAGGTAAATTAAATCTTTCAAAGCTGCCAACCGTGATTATTAGCTGTTCAAACTGCAAATGCAACACAATTACACAAAAGCACACAAGATTAATGGGACAGCTCTAATGACATTGAAGGAGTTGTGTACTAAAGTGTGTGTGGGTCAGTGGTTCATGCTGGTTAATATGTACAGTAGCAGCAAAGGTCCAGCCACAGCTGAACAAGAACACATGGTCATTAAAGTTTGGCAGCAGCTTCTGTAGCATGACTGGGTGATGTTTCTATTCACTGTGTCACTGCAGGCTCCCTCTCCCACTCTCAGTTTTCATCTGAAGAAGCGACTCTGGGAATGCTGTCATGCCCCTGGCTGGGATTTTACCAACACACACACACACACGTTCCATGAACCTCAGGTTACTGACTTATGATTTAAAAGCAAACAAGCCTGTAGTTAATGCAGCAGCTTTCAGTGATGGTTTGACAGATTTGACAGGAAGACAAACAACCATTGACCATTAACTTTGTTGCTCATGTTCTACAAGATGATTGTCCCCCGAAAGCTAAACAGGGCTGGGGTCGGAGAGCACAGTGCCAACTCTGGATCCTGTTTAAAAACCGCTTGTTCAATTCAGGTTTAACTTTCACTTAGAAATGAAAAACTAAAACTAAAATTCAGAGAAATAAACGTTCAAATTATTTAAAGTAGATTGCATTAATTTTTTTAATTTAAAAAAAAAAAAATTCCATTACAGGTTTTTCGGACTTTGGGCGGGGTAACAACTCGGGGTAATTTTCCAGCGTTGAATCGGATCCAAAATGGAACCAGCTACCTGCTATCGCAACCCAACCAGACGTCAGATACTTTGCAGCTCTCATTAATTATCACTACGAGACATTTGTCCTTTAACGTATACAAAGGACACTTAACAGACACGAGAATGAAAACCCAACAATTACAAAGACAACACTGTAAGAGAGATGTTTAAAACGATGCAGCTCCACAAGCATTTGACATTTGATTGTCGACATTTGATGGAAAAATATTAAAACCGAGCTCTAAACATTTTCCAAAATCTAATCTTCATTGTCACAACAAGTGGTTTGTGGCCGAGTCTGTTCGCCAAAAAGACCAAATAAAACTGAGGGAAAGAGGAAGCGAGACAAAGGTAGAGAGACTATGAGACGGAAAGACCACGAAAGAGAACGGAGAGAGAGAGAGAGAGAGAGAGAGAGCGAGAGAGAGAGAGAGAGAGAGAGAGAGGCTCGTGGTTAGGAGAGGTAGCGCACGATGAGCAACGTGCGCCTGACGAGCATCTCCGCCTTCTCACCGCTCCGAGCGCCTCACTTCCCTTTTCTGATTGAGCCTAATAACGGAATTATGAAATCTAGTCAGTAAAACTGAGCAAAAAATAAATTACGACTCTTTTCGTTTGAATAGCCTACAAATCTACATCTGTGTTTTAAAAAAAAAAAAAAGACAACTACTGTCTGATTGTATGTAAGAGAAAAAAAAAAAAAGAATAGTCACTAAAGATATTAAAGTCTAGAAAAATCGACATCATGAACCAGACTGGGACACCAAGAAATGTCAAATTAAAAACTGAAAGATTCCCTCCAAGCATTTGACCGCAAGACAGTCTGCTTCTAACACATTAAAAAGACATGATTAAAAAAAAAAAAAAAAAAAAAGCCAACAAACAAAAAACAAATAAAACAACATGCGACGGGATCAGCCATGCTCGTGTTGCATTTAAAGCGTTTAACAAATTATAAATCCACCAGTTACCCTTCCTGAGCGCACGAATCAACACTCAGAGAGAGAAAACAGAATTTATCCAAATTTACATCGTAGCCTGCTCAGCGAGCCTCACCAGGAAACACATCCCTGCACACACACAAAAACCAGTCACACAACCAAAAGGCGAAATACAACTAAACGCTACAAATTGATTTTCTCAGCTCATAAATGCACATACACTCCTTTTAATTGGTGTTCCTGGTCTGCAAAAAAAAAAAGCTGCGCTCATTCAGACACAATGAAGATTCAAACAGAGGCATTAAAATCATATTTCTAATAAAAATCATAAAAGAGCAGCACAATAATCCGCCCCTGCCTTGCTTTGGAGGTGTACATCAAGGATATTGGGTTTTTTTCAGTTACCTGCTCTGTTGATGAGATTTTGTGTATTATTTTGTCCTTTTAATGTCCTTTGAGCGCGGTCCCTTGTCCGTTTCGTCTTGTCCGTGTCCTCCCGTGTCCGTGAGAGCGACTGAGGGCTGGACACGTCGGTAGCCTATATTTTAGCCTATTTATAAGCCTCTCTTTCTGACATTTGTCTCTTAAAACGGGGGGACCGGAGGCATCAGCAGCAGTGGAAAATCACCGGCCTGCCTCCTCTCAGAGCAACAGGAGAGCCGTGTGTCTGATGCCTTCAGGGTCCGAGGATAGCATCGGAATTCTTTCATGATGCTGGGGCTATATCTAGTTCCATGTTTTGGCTTCAAATGAAGGGTTTCCTCCTGAGGGTCGATGGAAACTGTTGTGATCGGTCTCAGACTCTGAAATGCAATGCAGTGGCACTAAAGAATCTTATTTCTAGTTTCTTGCAGCAGACACCTTATCGTCTCCAGGGGCCTGCTGTTGCTGGGCAAGCTGCTTTTTTTATTTTTATTTTTTTACTGTTAATCAAAAATTAAAAGGAAATAAGATGGAATACAAATATTGCACTAGTAGGGCTGTTTTTTTTGTTGCTCTGAAGAAGATAAACAGTGCATCTGTGTGAATTAGTGAAATGCCAGAATACAACTTCAGACAAACATGCATCATTCACTTCTCCCCCACATCATTCTTCCACAAACTAGCTCTGTTTCAGGAGTCCTTTTTTTTTATCATCTGCTGCCAACCACAAGCATTTAAAGACTCCACTGAGCGATACAGAAATGTTTTTAGTTTTCAAACTGTAAAGTGGAGGTTTACGAGCAGCAAGTGAACGTCGCATTAAGGAGCATTAAAGTGGCAGTTCTCCCCACCCATTCCACGAGCTGGTTGGTTGGTATGTGAACCGGTGCTCACGGGCACACGCTCTGAGTCTAAGGCGCGCTCCAGCAAAGCCCCCCCCCCCCTTTACACCCGCTCTACACGCGGCCGAAAGCAGGCGTTGGGGTGCGCGCGGCGGTGGAAGTAAAGGAGCACAGTGTGAAGAGCCCACGCTGCAGAGCCTCCATTCAGACTAACAGCAGCAGCTGATTCACACAGATACTGCACTGAAAATGCACAATAATGTCCACTCATACTTATCACGTTTTATTTTATAAGATAAAAATATTTAATATTTATTTTACTCCCCGCGTTATCATTTCACCAGAAGGTTTAAAATTATTGGGGTTTTCTTTTTTTATGATCTTTTGAAAGGCCAGAGCGTTTTTATATACGAAGTCCTTAGAAACTTTACAGTAATACCACCTTAACAAATATGCTAAGAGGTCTCGTAAATGCACACAAAACAACAGGAACACCTTTTAGTGTAATGCAACGCCACTAACTGGCTCTGCAGTCTCAGCAGTGTGCAGATGTTCCTGTTATTTTGTCCATCCCCTGTACAACTGTATAGTGGTTTAATGAGTGCCATAGTCTACTCTATTACAGAGCAGTGAAGTCTTGATGTTCACCGTTCTTCCTACAAGGACTCTGTCCGGCTAAATCAGTTTATAATGACTTAATGGTTCCTAATGGTATTCTTAACATGCTGTTATATTTCTATAAAAAATCCTATGGTTTCTCATGTCTCCACTGCACTTAACAGTAAATTTATACTAATCTTATCGCACTCCATTGTATCATTCATTCCATGTTATCGGTATCATTCCTTTAGGCATGCACTGTGTTGTACTAGGTGGAGTTTCAGTGCACTGTGACACCATACATTATAATTTTCCTTGGGGGATTTCTAGTTTTGCGGTGATATTTGCTTACAGTCTTAATAAGATTTACTGCAGGCACGCTGCAGTTTGATATACATGCAACATTAATGGACCGCAGTGGGTGACCCTGACCCTTTGGTGACCCTGTAATCTTTTCACCAGCACCATCATGAGGTCATATTTTCTCTTTGAACAACCATTTTTCCACGACAAGCTACCTCGAAAAGGTTAGTGTTAGATTCTGAGGCTCGGGAGCAGAAGCTGAGGGGATCTGAAGTCTGTTTGTTTGTTCATGTGTGTTTACCCTTATTTTAACCTGCACCTGACCTTAGCCCTGACCCCAATCAATCTGGTTTTACGATGCTTAACCTGATCCCAGCTTTATCCTAACCAGTTATCTCTGCAGAAACATGAGATTCCTTGTGTTTCCACAGGCTGGTGATGCAGAAGTTCACCGTCATGTTCTCCTTGAAAAGTCTTCAGTTGTGCAGGTTTTCACAAACTCAACAAAAGTGTCCCTTTTTACAAGTCAGCTGTGCATTCAGTGCATCAAAGAGCATTCAGCAGGACGATCAGAGTGTAGAAGGTGAACGTAAACACAGCTTTTAGCTGAGTGTGTTCACTGCTTGCCCTGCCGCGTATTTAGCTTTCTGCAGGTCGAACATTTTCATTGTTACCAAGGAAATAACCTGTGGGAAAGAATAGAATGATATGAATACATGGAAAGACATGATAATTATGTCTGATGAGGAAAGGAACAAAGACAATAACAAGGGCTTGTTTTACATATCTCATACATTATTCAAATAACTGGGAAGGCACAGAAAAGTTATTACCCAAACCCAACATTCTGGGTATGTTCACTTTTGTAACTGAAGTGCACCTCTGTCCTATAAACTCTTTATATCCACGTCTTATCTTCAGCCCTTGACTTGGAGTGAATGTCAAACCTCCACTGTTTTTCAAACACTATCTTACTACTGTATTTACACTGGCTCCATGTATTGACTGAGAGTAACCTCCCAGGTGCATGTTGTGTTTTTAGGATGGAAAAACTGAGGAAATTATTTTAATATATCAGGCTAAGTAAGAAAAACAGTTTCAAGGGAGTATATAGAATCATCTAGACAGTAGTATTCAGACATGAAGCAAACCTGCAGGTTCAAGACAAATAAATCCTTGAATAACACCAGACATACTTTTTAGATGCCTAAGAGACATTATTTAGTCATCAAATTTAGTCATCATTTGACTGCTAGAAAAACCAAACCCAGCTGATACGCAAACTCATAAGTGAAAATACAGGTGACATACATGAACTTTTGTTTTTGGCCGTAAATATGAATTTTTCAAAATTCTCAAAAAGGATTTTTAAACGGATGTTTTAGCTGTTAATGTTTATTACTGCTGCCAGTTCATGCTCTTGGGCACAGCATACACTCTGGGCCCAGGACAGCCACCTGCACCCACAATGAAGCTTTATCTGTTCAGAGCAAACGGGGGAGTCCATGTGTCGCTGAAGTTAACCAAGAAACTGGCACGATGTTCCTCACAGGTCAAAGCAGTGGGGTGAAGATAAGGGTGTTTCTTTTTTTTCACTGTGTGAAAATGTAACGTCTCATAAATTGCAGAAACTTGAAACAAACTTGTGGTGTGATAAAAGTGTTTTAACTGAAATGAAGTGGAGTTTAGTGAAGTTTTGCTGGATTCACCACACTTTCCTGCGCCGAGCTCTGTCATCGGATGGCGCCGTTTCTAAGCCACTCAGTGGGCAGGTACCGTTGACTTCCACCGTGTAACGATGAACTCACTGATCTTATGCACGTCTGTGAACACATTTTAACACAATTAGTACTGTTCAAAGATCCCTCCCCCAAAAAAACAGGAAAAAAAAAACAGCCTGCTGTTTCAAAAACTTTCCTGTTACCAACATGTCTGTGGCAGCGTTGTATCCTGGGATTGGTTGGGATGTTAGGGTGAATTGGGTGTCCATCAAAACCAGCAAACACTCATCAGGACGATTCAAATGATCATTGTAACATTCACTCAGAGACAAACTGATCAGGACATGACATAGGAGGTCAGTTTGCTTTGCTAAAATCGTTTCTGTCTACACTAACAAACTAACTAACTGCCCGAGCTTCTGTTAAATAAGCAGATATGAGCAGGTTTCATTTTTGGGGGAACATTCCTTTAAAATTGTATCCCCTTACCCCCTCCCCCCAAAAAATAAAGTTATCAACACAATAGATAAGGACTGACCTCCCACTCATAAATGAGAGCTGGCGTCCTTCTTTTGAAATCTACAAGCAGTAAGCAAATGTTCTTCCTATTTTCACCTTAAGCACCTGTTGCTAATAGCCCCAGCCTGCTCTCTTCTGGACTGTCTTTGGTTTAATTAATCAGGAACTGCAGTCGTGTATGCAGTGTAGAATATTCATAGTTTTCATTAACAAAATTAACACTGATCACAAACCCTGGACACCAAAACCTGTTCACACACCTAAGACTAGTTTGTTGTGAGTCACCTGCACGTCTCCCACAATTCTTTGTTTGCTTTATCGTGTTTGTTTCTGTTATTTCAAGGAAATAGAACAAAGTGGCCCAGCCTTTCACCACCTGGTGACTGGCAACCACAGCCAGCCCAAAAGACCTTTTCTTTGAAGTGGATAACTTATGGTGATGTGATGGAAGAGAGGTATTGTGATTTGAATCTCTGGGAACTCTGTGACCTTTGACCTCAAATTCTTGTTGATGTCACCTGGCTGCAGGTGAGTGAAGTGGCCACTTGGTCTGACCTCATCAGTCCTTATGCAGCGATGTTGAGATGACAGAGACTCTCTTAGGGCATTTTTCTCCATTTTCATCACTTTCTCAGGAAACAATGTTTGGATCTCAACAAAAAAAAAAAATATTTATGGCATTAAAATCTTTGGTGCAGATTCTGATAATAATCTGGATTTGGTGGGGAAAAAAGCTGACTCTGCTTTGCACACTGAATTGTTTTTACTGTGTTTAATGATAAACAGATAATTTATGTCATCAGATTACTTTTCTTTTTCTATTATTGTAGGGTTGTTTGGCCTTGGCGGAGGTATGAGCTCTGACTGCCATTCTAGTACTGTGACTGAATTGCTTGTTTTTCACCGGTGCTTTTGCTCACCTGTGAGGTATGCAGTAATCTCTCTTTACTCCTGAACTGCTTTACTGAGCTTGTTTATCTCCTTCTTTATCTATTGTTTTCTTTCACTCCCTCCCGTCTTTTTGAGAATTGAAACCACGGTAACAGAGGAATTAAAGTAACAGCGAACCTGATCCATGTCATGTTTTCGTCATGTGAAAGGAAACACTTTGGCACCAAGGACAATCACACCATTTAAACAAAAAAGATCCACCTTTTTACACGTGCACTTACCCTGAGTACATGTGTACGCAGGGTAAGTGTTTGTTTTTGCATATCTGCATTGTCTGTGTGAGTATCTTCCTGTGTGAGACAAAAAAAAGTGTCCATGTGGACACTGACCAAATGGTTGTGTTTATGCAGGAGGTACAGGGCGGAGAGGGTGGGGGGGGGGGGTTATAAGACTAGAAGGATGTAGGAGTGATTTTCAGCTATATGATGACGTCATCTGAACACATGGGTACTAATCTATAACTGCAGAACACCGGGGTCGCTGCACGTCTGTGTGAAACTCTACCATCAGCACTTTTATTCAGTTTGTGTTGTAACTATTGGTGTCATGGAAAATACAGACCACTACAGAATTTTAAGATATTGATGGTGCTGAATTAATTACGTCTCCTAAAAAGAAAAACTCTGGTCCTAAAAACCTGGTTAATTTCCTGGATCACAAAAACCAAAAAGCCCCGTCTTTTCAGTATAAATTGGACGTGCTGAGACTTTAGGGTTTCAGGCTGCTTGCTTGCCCGAGGGATGCTTCATCTTTGCACAAGAGAGGCAAACAAGATTTTTCTTACTGCTGTGAGACCTCCATTTTGAGCTAAGCAGCTCAACGGGCAGATACACTGCACACATCTCTGTTTTGTGCTTCTCACGGAGGGGTATCCTTGATGAAGACAAACAGTATCCTGTGACTCCTGAAGAATCCTGGTCTTTCAGCCAGTTGCTAAGCAGAATTGTGTTGTGCAGTAACCAGGCAGTTGTGAAAGACGCTGCTGTTATTTTGCCGGTACAGAAAGGTGGACCTGCTGTACAGCAACCTCTAATATGAGGATATCAGTTGTAATACACGAGGCTAACTGGCCAGTCATAACAAAATAACTAATGGTAATAGAATTTTGTGGTGCGCTGGAGGCATTCATGGTGTCTTTTTATGTAAAACATCAAAGCCATGTTTTCTTTATTAGATCTGTCCTCACATCTTTCATCAATAAAGCATGGATTGTATTATAAAAAGAAATGATTTTCACATGCTTGTTTGCGAATAAATCAGCTGATGGACACACATCCCACAAACATGTTCACGTTATAAATAAAAAAACAAAAGCACTGCCAACTTGTAGAACTGTAATTTTCAAATACAGTTGTCGAGCCAACAGGTACAGGAAGTGAATTTTTACTGCACAGATATCAAAATAAAGTGCAAATGTCAGGTCAATGTCCAGGTGCTAGATTTGGTACTAAAATATGGCTGACATACCATCTTCTCACATAGTGTGCCACATGTGTCCACGCTGGTTAATCCCACTGTATACGTGCTCTACATACTGCCGCGTGTGGCAGGTTGTTAAACGTATGTGGGCAGGTGTTCAGGACTATTTCCCAACAGGGAATTCAAACAAGTGTAGAGTCAACAGCTCAAATCATCCACCGATAGCACCGAGCTGCTATCAAAAGTAAGGTCAGGTCGATAAAGAGCTTCAGCCTTGAGCAGCTCATAAACTGACCGATTTTAATGAGCAAAGGTTTTTGAAAACAAACTGTAGACTTAGTCACGGCAGCTGAGTGTGATAACAACAGAACCCTCACATGATACAAACTGAGCAATCTCATATAAAGAAATGGCCAGTGTTAGCGTGCACACAGTGTTAAAGTAAACTGTTCTTCCTCATGTGATAAAATTAGTGTCTCTTTTTAAGAGTCACTTCACTGAAGTCACAAAAAAAACAACAAAAACATATTTTAAACGTCCCATTAGTGGTGCTGAGCCACAACTACAACGTCAATGACAGGATATTTGTCTTTGAGCCTCCTGCCACCACATGTTATTATGAGTGAGACATTATTTCTGGAAAGAGAGTCTTTGCTATCATAAACAAAATTCCATTCACTTCTGTTGCACTGTGGCGGCAGCTTTACTTTCCAAACCAAATGTTTCGAAAATATCTTCAAGTAAAACCAAAATGTCTTTGCAAAGCCAGACACCATGCAGTGTTTTTGTGATTTGGGTGAAGGGACCCTTCAGTAATAGCTGGTTCAGAGCTAGTTCCTGTGGACTGGATGTTGCTAGAAAACACAATAAAACAACTCTATTCAGGACTTTGTGGACATAGGACATGGTCACTGCACTACTCTCTTTCTCTCTCTCTTATGAGTTCAGCATTACTGTGTCAAATGACTGTCTGCCTCAGATGTCCACTGGACGCGGCTCCATCATATTGCCATCAAGGTTTCCCTCTCCACTGGAACTTTTTTCAGAAGCAGAGCATCTGCAGTATTTCTTAAATCTTGAATATAAGTTAGCAGGACATGTATGTAACACTTTCTGTACCGCTGCACACGGTCTGATCTTTATTTTCCTTCTATATTTCCTAATTAGAATTTTCCTGTATGTATATAAAGACAAAGTTTGTAGTGGGAGGGAGTGGATAATTTCTGGCAGCCATAATGAATCCTCTCCGTGGTTTGTTTGGCTGTGTTGTAAATAACAGATACACAAGGCTCTGCTCGTCTGTTGCACTTCTGAAGAAGTGTAGTTGCTGCTCCCTGTTTTGCAGTTTCCAGTGGCTGATACATCATTTTGAACGTCACTCTGAGATCTGTTTCGTTAGAATACCTCCTGTAGCTATGGGTAACCATGCGTGTCAGTTCATGTAAATGAATCATTGCCATTGTCTTCAGGCTGCAGCAAGGGCATAGATTCGGTTTTACCTGTGGCAGGGACATGTCCCTTCTGTGTCCATCCAGCTCCATATACCTCAGAATCATACGTGACCACGTCAAAGAGACTGGCAGGCAGAGGTGGAGCGATTCCCAGGCTTTGGAATGGTTTCTCTGCTTGTTATTTAAGCACAAAGGGCCAGATCTGTTGTTGCAAACACACAAACATATCCACACTGAAATATTGCTTCATTTATGCACGTGACAAGCTTATCGCTACAAAATTGACTAATTGTGACACCATCGTGGAAAATGTAAACAAATGAAACAATGCAGATTGTGAGCGAGGGAAGGAGAACAAGATCAACAGGCACAAATGCAATTTCTTGCTGGGGATACCTTTGCCAAGACGAGTTTATTTGGCATGGTGTGCATGTTTTCCATTGGACAGCTCGGAAGGTAAACAGTGTTTACCTTGATGACACCTCGCAGGTTTGGTGTTTCTCACACAGCTGTAGAGCCTGTCGTTTACAGTTCTTCATCAAAGCCAGATCCCCGTGGTTACTTCGTCTTTTACAATCCCTCCCGTTAGTATTTAGAACTGAGACGCTGAAAAAAGTTTGTGTTGAATATATCTGTATCGTATTGTGTAGATACATTTCTATTGAACAATAGTACCAAGCTGTTTACTTGGTGAGAAATACACTGCATTATTTATGTCTGGTGGTTGATAAAAGCCTCCCCCTGGTTTTCCAGTAGAAAGCTTTTAATGTGAAGCAGCAGGAGCTGAAAATGTTCATTTTGCATCAGCAGTTTATTAACACAGATCAAACACGGGTCCCTGTGACTGTAAGAGAATGATCAGTAAACAGCGAAAATGATATCTGTTTGATAAAAGTAATAACTACATGAGTTTCCACAGTTTGTAGTGATGGGGGGGGGGGGGGGGGATCTCCATTACAAACTCCTTATTGGCTTGTACTGTAATGTAAGTATAATAGATCTTTCTAATAATAATCCAACAGTGAGGCAGCTGTAGTGTGGCCTTTGCTGTCATGTTTTATTGTGGCACAGAAAAGGCTGTAACATTCTTTATTGCTGTGTTTTCTGCTGCATACATGTGGTTCTGTATGGAGGCTCTGATGATGACTACCTTATTTTGAATCCCAAATATATCCTGTATACATTAAATATTAACATTTAAATACACAGTAAACACACAGGCGACTGCTACCTTTTTGTGTATGTTTTCTATGTTATTAATCTACATGTATATAGAAGGTTTTTTTATTCTTTAGCCATGGAAACACCTTATGCAAAGCAATTTTTCCTCATTGGACAAGTTGTCTCTCAAGCCGACAATATC
Organism: Toxotes jaculatrix; assembly: GCF_017976425.1. Taxonomy (NCBI): domain Eukaryota; kingdom Metazoa; phylum Chordata; class Actinopteri; family Toxotidae; genus Toxotes; species Toxotes jaculatrix. The sequence continues at coordinate 27,890,925 of NC_054396.1, read as the reverse complement.
AGTTGTTAAATGCTAACAGTATGTTGGGAAAAATCCATTCCTTTTTCCTGCTGACAAAAAAAACAAAAACAAAACAAAACACCAACACTGGGCTCATTATTACATAATTCCACTACTTGCATATTGTCTGTAAATGGCCTGCTTTTTGTCCCAGATGCCACTTGAGAAACACTTTTGCTGCAGAGTTGCAAAGCTGCAGTATATTTCTGTCTACACTGCGGGCTGCAGCCTTTGGCCATCACTCATTAACCTGTGGTCAGTCACTCATGGACAGGTGTACAGTCAGTGCTTGGCCAAACATGTGCTTGCATGCAAATTCCTATGGACGAATGTCCAGTCACTTTCTTGGATGCAAACTAATGTGGTGCAGTGGAGGCTGTGCTTTGTTTACTCCTTGCTCTAATGCAAATCAGGATACAATGAAGTTCAGGCAAACGTTTGTGTCTCAGAGGAGACGCTTCAAAACCTGTGGCCTGCACAGTTTTATGCTTGATTTTTATTTTTATTTTTTACTGTACATTTAAGGTTTAACAGACTGTAACGCCCGTACATTCATTAAATTTAGAGTCAGAGTTAGAAGTGACCAGGAGTACAGTTTATTATACTGGGTTTTATTTTCATAGTTCTCAAAATCAGTGATAATGTAATTGTCCTGGCCAGAGTAATGCTGAGACCTCACAGTTTACAGACACACTCCCAATTGTGATGCTCACTTACATTAGTAACTCGATTAAAGTGATTTAAATAATCATGCTAACCTGTCAGCCTTCAAACATTCTGTGCTGTTTTAACTGCTAATTATTTTCCTTTAAGTTCTGCTTTACATTTAGATTAGATACATTTAGATCAGTAAACATCTTTCCTACTTTTAAACTACTTTCCATGATGTTTTACTCTGACGTGTACAACAATTATCTAAGTAATATTAATATTTTTCAGGGTCAGCATTACATTTGAGTAGATTTTCAGTGTGTGGTAACTCCTGGGGAAAAACAGAATGCATCTGTGTTTTTCTGTGTTTAAAATCTCCGTCTTAACTGTGACAGGACAATGAGTAAGAAGAGCCTGCAAAATGAAACTCCAGAGTGTTACCTTTCCAATAATAACATCGTCATGCATGAGCTGTGAAGGGTTTTGTAATCATAAACACGTGAAATACGTGTGGAAACACACATAGAGCACACAATGAGCCCATAGCTGAGCTATCTGATGATCAGTGACAGAGGAAAATGAAGATTGCATTGATCTTCCAAATAATTGTGCATGGACACATGACAGGAAAATATTTAAAGTAAAGAAATTCAAAGCCACACATTCATTCTGACTTGTAGTTAGAAGTGACAAGAGAAAATAAGATGTTTATTTACTGTCTTTTTTTTTCCCTTTGAGTCAGTCCAACACCTGCTGGCAGCAGAGATGAAGCTCACTGTGCAGTTTGCAGGCTGTAACACCATGAAGAGTGTTTCCACAGGCGCCGTTAGTGTCGTTGGACGAGCGGTCATGTGACAGGAAATGTGACAAACATCTAGATGGTAGACTTCCTGAAAGAGGCAGACAGAGAAAGAATAAATGCAAGACTGTGTTTAAGGTCAAACAATCTAATCTGTATTTGTTTCCTGTCATGTTTGACTGATGCGACGATCAAAATGTGTTTTTCTTTCTGCCTTTGGATTTGGATTTTTTAGTTTCTATATGTACATATACTGGAGTTATGAACATCAAACCAAAATTATACTTTTTTCACTCCACATACAATGGTAAAGTCATTTTTGGTAAAATCAAATAAGGAGGAAACGTATTTAAAAACATATTTTTTTAAAAAAGGAGCTGGTCAGAGTGAGGGGCACAAAAAGAAAAGACGAGTGTGTACGTTTGGTTTTGAGCTAACTGCTAACATCGCATGCTCACAGTGATGATGCTAACAAGCTGGAACATAATTGGTAGGGTTATAATGTTTACCATATTTACCATTGTAGTTGAGCAGGATGGCATGCTAACATTTGTTCATCATACTGAACACAGAACATGGCTGAGGCTGATTTATGGCGGTAAATTAACAGATGGGGGTTCACTTCATCACTTGGTGACCACAATTCATCCTGAGGGGACCATGAGTATGTGTACCGAAAGTGCAATCCTTGCTGAGTTATATCAGTCAACGCTACGTGTGTCAGCCTCATGGAAATACCAGAGGAAAAGTCAGGTGAAAACCAAAGTCAGTATAGGATTGATTCTTTTGGGACCATCAGTGTCTGTGCAAAATTTCAGGGCATTTCATCCAATAGTTGTTGAGATAATTTACATCTGCACTGAAGTGGTGGATGCTATTACAAAATTAGTTCATGTGATCTTTTTCAGCTTTTCTGTGGGTAAGGTTAAGTTCAGGAAAACATTTAACTTGATGTTAGAAAAATATCACTGTCGTGGTTAGAAGGGCCCAACACTGACCAATGACAGGAGAAGGTTCGTGGTGGGAAACTGAGGAAAAGTCTGATCAGGGAATAATGAACAGGTGTGCAGATCAGTGCTGATCCCTAATGGACGAACAAATCTTTTCTACTGTTATTTTTGTGATTTCAATACAAATCAAGTTTAAACTGGAAGGTGCTGCTTCCAGGAAATAGCCATATCCCCATTCTGTGAAGCCTGACACCCACTAATGCTTTGACTATCAACTGTCTATTCAACTGTGCTGTTAACAAAACCAACTGCCACTCGCATAACTGGAAGCATTACAACCTTGAATAGTGTTAGAGACTCTGTTGAGTACTGTGTGACAACGTTTAGCTTTAGGTGGAACAGGAAGTCAATTTTTCCCTCAGGGCCTCTGTAGCTGTGCGCACTTGCTGCTGAGACCTTTCTGTACTACACACTACAGCCAGTAACCTCAACTCGACCCAACATTAGTTGATGCCAGACAGTAAGTATTTGCTTGATATCAAGTGGACATTACTCCTGATTTCTTCCTGACTGTGGACTCTGGAAGGACTTGCTGTCCTTGCTGTTGCAGTTTGGATAAGGTGCTCAACTTTTGGTGACTTTTAATAGTGTTAATAAAACGAAAGCATTTTGATTCACATCTCCAGGTCAGGTCTTCTTTCTGCTACAGTCATGTTATGACATACAGATGAGTTTTGTTTATTAACTATATAACTGTATATTATCACAGTAAGTTCCCTGATTTCTCAATGTATTATTTGGCTTACAGCTTAATATTTTATGAGGATAATGAAGCTTCACAAAATACTTCACAATATACCCCCCTGCCTTCGCGACCAAGGCTGTGGTGCCCCTAAGCAAGGCACTGATCCAACCCAGCTCCATCCTGCCTTACAAGGCAGCCCCCTGCCCCAGCGTCTCTAGTGCATGTGCATGATTGTGTGTGTGTTTCGTTCACTTTGTGTGGGTAAAATGCAGAGAATAAATTTCTCCAGCTTGAGGGATCGATAAAGTAATAAACGTATTAGTTTTCAATGCACTTTTGTAGCCTCAAAAAAGTGTGCAGCACCCAGTACTTGTAAACTGGAAATACCTGAAGTACTCGATACATTTACATGTTTGCACATGATGTGCGGCAGAGGTAATACAACATCATACATGAAGCAGCCGCCTCAGGTGTATCACTGTAACTTTAACACAACCCTGCCCCCTCTTTGGTTTGATAAACACTGAGATAAAGTAGGAGGGCTTAGAGTTTAAAATGAAAGTGAGGGGAAAAAGGGATGACACTGCTCATCACCTGCTGTTCCAATTCGTCAGCGTCATCATTGCCACTCACCCCACTTGTTGGGTGGAAAGCCTGCTACATGACGGAGGCGTGCTAGGTTTTAATCCCATATTAGTAAGCAGGCAGTCAGTCAGGCAGGCAGGCCAGAGATTAGCGCCTGTCATCTGACTGCCCCGGCTGGCCAGGGAGAGGGATTAAACCGAAATAAATGCACCACTTCCTAGTAAACACCAGCATGACACGGGGGTGGGGGTTGGGGGGGGTGTCAATTAGTTTCTGAGCAGTAAAAATGTTTTACAATTAGACGAGTGCCGCGTGAAGATACCTTTATTCTTTCTGTTTCTTTAGGGAAGGTAAGGAGCCCATGTCTGCACTTTTACACGTGTGTCAGATGACAGCAGAGGGGAGAGATAAGAGTTTGCTTGATGATATTAAAGTGATGATATTAAGGCTACAAGCTTAGATGGCTTAATCTAAGCTAAAGGCAAAAGACTTTGTTATTGGTTTAGATAAGTTTCAGATTTCTGATTTTACAAACTGTATGATGTAACATTCAAATCTCAACAAAAAGTCGAGCTGTTCAGTTAAACCATCTGGCTATTGCCTCCTTGTGTAGACAGAGAGATAGATAGATAAATAGATAAACAGCAGAAACAGAAGTAACTGCTGTTTAAACAGTGCCGGGAACAAAGCGTGGGCACTGACGGTGGGCCCTTGAACAGAAACAGTAGCCGGACTTCACTTAGGAAAACCTTTCGACGTTGTTTAAAGGTTGGAATCTTTATCCCCTGTGGACCTAAACCTATCTCTCTCCCTACAACTTAGCACACAATCTCATTAGTCAGTCTGTTTCTCCGTCTCCATTCATGTGTGGTTTAATGCAGCTTTGAACAGTCAGACAGCTACATCTGGTCATGACATCAGGATTATTTAAAGGACCATACCACTTTTCAATATTCAATATGTATATTTCAAGCAGCCATTGGTTTCCATTGCTTGCAGAAACTTCAGAGTGGCTGGAGATTGGTAATGCATCCATCACTTTTATTTAGTGAATTCCTAATTCTTTCCTGACAACACACTGTAGCTTACCGGTGTGTTTGTCTATCAAGTCATGTTGCTGCACTGTATGCTTGAATGCAACATGACGCAGCGTTTGGTAAATGAATCTTGTTCATATGCTGCAGTAGCTACCGCACAATGATAACATAACTAACAAAAACAGATTAAAAATAAAACAAAACTGTGTAAATGTTCAGTGTTTGTAACTGAGCCGTCCCAGGTTATATTCAGTCTGTGGAGAACTGTGTACAGTTTTGAGTAATTCAGTTCTAAACCCTGAGAAATCAACTTTTTGCAACTTGTCCAAAACGTGTTTACAGCGTTCTGTACAAGAGTGTCAGGCACAACCATGTGAACTGGTAAAGAGGACACTGAACTGCTGGAACCTAAACTGAAAGTGTGGAGAGAAGAGCAGTTGTCAGCGATGCCAGAGACAGTTTTATGGCTGATCAAACAAAAAAAGGGGCAGGATGTCCTGTCATGAGATTGCTGCTGTGCTGTTTTATGATCTAAATTCAACACCGCAGCAGAGTTGATTCTGGAGTAAATGTATCTCAAGAGCTCTTTTGTTTAATGTTTCCATGTAATCTTTATATTTTATTGTATGTATAATTTCAGTCTGAGCAGAAGTGTAAAAGAAAAAAAAAAGATGGCTTCATTAAAGCCTCAGTCATTCAGGTTTCTTCAGTTTCCTTTGCTGCTGTTCATTTTCACATGCAAATAAATGAATCAATCAATCTTTTATATTACCGTTTCATAACAGCCTGCAGTTAAATAGGCTTTTGATATCACAATAAAGACGCAACATGAGAAAAAGTCGTGTGACGTGATGTTAAACCCCTGGCATTATCATTCTCTCTGCACAGAATGAAAATGATGAAAGAAGGATAGGAAAGGCTTTACTGTTGAGATATGGCTGGCACGATTATGATTGTTGCCATGCAACTTTTGATAATGTTGCCATGGAAATAATCATCGCTGCAGAGTGTGAGACAGAAAGTCGATCTGTTACCATGGCAGGGGCTACGGTTTGCAGAGCATTCTGGGAGAGCACTGTGTTCCCCTGAGTCTGTTACTCTGTCCATGCATGCAACACTCCTCATTTTCTTGACAGGTACTGAGGGTGCATGTCACGGTCCTGCGAGGTGTGTGACATTTGGTGTTCAGTGCAGTTAAATTCTTATCTTTATTATCCTGTGAGGAAACTTGGCATAGAGGCAAGGCCTACGAAGCACATGCAGCAGCTCTCACAAACAAATGTCCTGAGAAGGTGCAGGAAAGGCTGCAAAGTGTCATGAGTGACATTTATTTTCCAGGTTTTTTTTTTAAAGAAGACCAGAACTTTCTCTCGCCGACTCTGATGTGGCAGGATTTCAGGATTTCTGGTGCAGTGGGGTACACTTGATTTTTGTTTAGGTCATGGAAATTTTGTGATCTTAGCATGAGAAGTTCCTTTTCTTGAAATGACAAAATCCCAAATAATTTCTCAATCTCATGCTCACAGAAGTACCAGCATCTCTAACAATTTGTATTTCACGTTTTATCTTGTTTGCTGAATCACACAGAAACAGCCATGTAAAAATGACAAGCTGTGGTTTCTATGGGGAGTGTGCTGTAACTATTTCCTCCTGACTCATGGCTTTCCAGAACATGGACTTACCCTCCTCACAATCACATGTATGTTCTGTGAAGTATTTTTAATAACATTATTCTTTAATTTCTGTCATATTTGCAGATGGGTCCACTTCATGTGTCTTGTGTTTGTAATCTCTCACTTGTTACTTAACAAAAGACCTCATTATTTCCGTGTGGCTGGTGGGGGATTTAGCCTGCAGGACAATCAGCGTCACCTTAACCAAGCATTATCCGGTCGGCTGAGCTCCTGTTCTGCTATTTGCTCATTAAAAACTCAGAGTCACTTATTTTTTTCTCCTTAGAAACGGACTTTGAATCTATTCATCATATGTTAGGGAAAAACACACGCTCGCCCCTGTCACAGCCAAGCCGAAACTTCAAACAAATGCCCTCAGAGTCTTTCACTGATCCAAACTTTACTCTCATTCAAAGCTTCAGAGCTAAATCCCGTGCCTCCCTTGTGGATGTAACAGTCTCTCTCCTTCTCTCTTTCATTTTCTCTTTTGTTAATAAAAGCATCTCCTTCGCTTTCTCTTGTGACCCCTGTTGTTTTCTTTCTGCCTCAATATTCTTTCAAGCTCTCTTCCCCATCTCACCTCTCTTTCTTTCTGTCTTTCTCTCAGGAATAAACACATGCCCTCTGGAATGTGTTTATCCCCGATCATGACTCCAGTTCACCCCCTGGTTGTTGGGTCACTTTGCTCGACCTCTCCCCTTGTCCAGCCACTCAGGCGTCTCTCCTTTCTTGACCATGTTTAGACTTACAATGTGTATCAAAAAAAACAGCCTTCCCATTGATTTCAGTGGGGCCAGAAAAAAAAGTTAAACCTTGGTCACATCGTGCCACAACAGCATCAGCGCCTTCTGAGTTTGCCAATCAAATCAGTGCAAGAGAACATTCCTGATGGATTACTTTGTAAAAGTAAATGCTGTAATTCTCCTGCTTCCCTCAGAGTAATTGCAATGGAGGATAAAGTTATTGTACCGGTGATAAGTTGTTAAATGCTATCTCGCAGTAATTATAAACCACTGTGCAGGATTATTTTCATCAACCTTTGGCATTTCTTTTTAATGTGCCGCTGTTTTCTTTGACTTCATTCTGTTTTTTCAAACAAACCAGCCATCTCCACTTTTCTTCTCTTTCAACCCTAGTTTCATCTCTTGGTCAAGTCTCCCTTCCACTTTCTGATACTCCCTTTACCTCCTCACACTCTCTTCTGTAATTTTGCTCCTGTATTTCGTTCCCTCTTTTCCTTGCTCCTTAAACAGCTGTCTCCTTCCACCTTTTTCTCCTTGCTTGCCCCGTCACTTTTGTGGTCTCATACTCTTCCTCCCCCTTATTGACTCCAAACTCTCTATTCATCTGTCTCTACTCTCTGCTGTCTCCTCTCATCTTGTTCACCACCTCCTCTCTTCCTCCTTTGTTTAACTCCATTCTCCTGATTTTTTTTCCCCCACCCGTTGCTGAAGGAGTGGGAGCAGGGTGTCGTGACCTCTTTGAATTTCAAAAACAGGAAGCAACACTGTGTTATCCACAGTGGTAACGTGTTGGAAAGTATTGTGAGCATGTGATAACGTTGTTGGTATTTAATCATTGTTGTATATAAGCCCTTTGAGAATTTTGAATCTATCCGGTTGATGTAAAGGTGGATTCGTGTTTCTCTATCTTCCTCTTTTCCAGAGAACTGTAACTGTGGCTGGCTTGGATTCACTGCACTTACAATGCATTCCTGTGCGCCTAGTTTCTCAGCAAAAATAGTATCACAATGTCATACCCTGCAACACAGTGCACTTCTCATCTGTGCCATCTACATGCTGTTCCATAGTTTTGGAGAATCTTACCAAGTAAACATCTTCTGTTTGTAGCTAGCTTCATTAACTGTGTATTTAAAACCTTTTCTGTTTGCCACTACTCTAAAATCTGGGACTACTTATTCCCACCTCACACTGCACTGTAATTCATCATTGATGAATCGTTTTAATTCTGTGTTTCTGCTAAGTTTATTCTCATCTTCTGTCCTGTGATGGTTCTGAGCTCCTCCGGAGCAACCTTGTGTCTGTTGTGCAGAAAATCATTTAGGTGAATAAGCTTCTGCAAGATCATAATGGTACAACAGAAAATGTATTAATAAAGCTGCCATTGCTCTGCCATGTGCACAGACTCACTCTCACTTAACAATATCCTTCTGAGGGATGTGTAAAGTATATCTATCTATCTATCTATCTATCTATCTATCTATCTACTTTAGAGACAGACATATGGATCCTGCCGCTGTGCGATGACCACACTCAAGCAAAAGAAAAGGAGCCTACATTCTTCATTTGTTTGGTGAGTGTGAGGCAGTGTGAACTGAACTCTGACATGTGTGATCTGGAAGCCAGGAGGTGGAGTTTAGCTTCGATGGGCTATCTAAGGGCCCATTAATAATAATCAATAAACACCACTGGGTCAGTGGATCTGATTTAGAATTGAGTTTCAAAACATCAGGCTTTTATTTGACTCATTACACTTTGTAATGACTCCCTAACATTATTCTAACCAAATAACCCCGGACAGCCCTGCTTTTCTGTGTGCATTAAAACAGTTGTTCTGCAACCTTTCGTAAGTCAATGAACTTGAACGAGAGAGCCCTCATCGTGTCACCATCTATGACACTATATCAAAGTACATATAAATTTGACTGGATTGTTTTTTTCCATCCTTTGTGCCACTAATAAAGTAATTATTAAGCAATACTGGATGCAGCCCTTTGATAGCAGCGTACATGTTTTCACTGACAGTAAACCTTGGAAGTTATAAAACTCGTGTATTTTTATTAAAATCTCTCTGTTTCATCTGTATGTATATCAGCATCAGAACCAACATGAAATGAACCATTATGATTAACAAACAATTCACAATCAATCAGTAAATGTATGAAAGAAAGCACCAACATGAAATCTTTTTTTTTTTGTTAATTGAAATTGCTTCAGAGTGGTGGTGATTCAACTGTCAGATCATTTCAGAGGATGCAGTTTGTGGTGCTGTTGAACTGTATTGCATTATACAAAGCTGTGTTTTCCTTATTTAGCCTACCATCATTGATACAAATGGGGTTACTAAAGCAGTTTCAACATTAACTAAACATTATAACTGTCACAAAGGGAGGGCTTATTGCAGCACTGCTGTATTAGACTGTTAGTTCAAGCTAGGTGTACCTAATAAACTGCCAACCGAGTGTACTGTATTTGTATTTTGAATAAAAACACAGAAGAGAAACACAGAACATCCCATCATGCTGAGATGGCGTTTGAAGAACTGGGATTGGATATATTTAGACTGTACCCCTCTATAAAAACACCACAAAGTAAACTTCCTTACTCACGCTCAGAATGATTTTAATCTCCTCTGCCAGGAATTTTAGGAAAGTGTCCAGACTTGTTTATGTTTATAGTCCAGGTCAAATTGTTTTTAAGCCTTGATTCATGATACTTTAATACAATGATGGCCTGGAGCAAACAACAAAGGGAGGGCTACATGCTGAGACAGGGAGTGAAATGAGCTGTAATTTTTAGTATGTGGAGGAGGCGAGCAGATCAACCTCACTGCCTCAGTGTGTTTCTGTCTGACTCAGAAGTAAAAGATGAAAAGTAAAATGTCCTAAAATTGATTGACTTAACACACAAAAGCACAAAAACAAAACAAGACGCGTGGAGACTGTGACCTGAGTTGGTGATAGGAAATAGTAAATATATATTTTTTTTGGTGCAGCAGCCGTGAGTCTGGCTTTGTATTTTATAATTTGCAGTTTGTGGAAGGCTGGAGTCAAATACAGAAAGTGATAATCAGTGATAAATCAATACTGATGGAGAGAATGTCAGATGCAATAGAAAGAAGTGAAGTACATCATCACTTTTTTATGTAGCAGACTGATAGAGAGCAGAGAGAGAAAAAAAAACTCGAGCCAAACCCACACACACAGTGAGGATATACAGTATAATGATGATGCTGATGGACAGGAAGAGAGTAAACAGACAATGAGATGGATTAACAGCGAGAGCACACTTGAGCATACACACTGTACAAGCAGAAAAAAAACGGTGATAGCGCGGCACCCTTCTTCCTGTTGTTGCAGTATTGAACTTGAGAGAGACATCATGTGCAGCCTGGTATTGATGGACAGTTAACTGGTAATGCTGTCTAATGTTCTCCCCGTCTCTGTTCCTGGAAGCTTTTCCTCACTCTCTCACAAAACCATCTCTATCGCTCTGAATGCCATTTGGTGGATGCTTTTATCCGCACAGCACGAACGCTGCCGTGGCTGCGCTAGCTTGTGCAGATCACGTGGGATACGAACCCTTAACCCTTAACATTATAAAATAAATGAAGTTGGATATACAGTATCTGAGCTGTAAAAAAAAAATGTCAGCATGTGTAAAATGCTGACATTTAAAATGTAAAGATGTATATAAAATGTTTAGATGTATACTGCATGAATGCTAACATGCTTAGCTGATTGAGATGACAGCACAGGAAATTATAGTATTGACTGAGGAGTGGTGATGCATAATGACCACATTCACTGTAATGGTTATATGAATTAGGTATATAAATTGAGCTTGTATAGATATGAAGATGTTCCTTTCTGATAGAACTCTTGACTGAACTCAAACACATTGAGTTGAAACCTATTCATGCTAAAGCTGTTGTTGCTAATTGTCATGTTTACTCTGGGCAAACTAATGAAAATGGCTTCTTGTGTGAGACTTGCTCTGACTGAGCTAGCCTAAATGTACATTATATTATCATATTGGTCCCTTTGAGCCATGACTGTTCACTTCAGACCCCAGAGAGAGAGAGTAAGTGTTTTCCTGATTGCTCCATCTCCAACAAGTTTTTGGCTTGGCCTCAGTTTCAGTTCAGTTCTCTATATTTGGCATTTACAGTCAGATGCCAAAGTTGCCAGCTGTTTCCTGAATCTGATGGCAAGCTTGGTTATGTTTGGTTTGATAACTGAGGCATTTTATTACCGAATGGAAACTTGTTTTCGAGGTTTCTTGTGCTTATTGCTGCCTGCATGTGTCCTCTCACTTGTCCTCACCCATGGATATGATCCAGTGGAGTGAATCAGTGGCAAGGTTGCCAGAGCATCGCCTTAATGGTAACTATAACCAACACGTGGTTAAGGCTGGGGAATGGGCAGGTTTTGATTAGGTACTTCCTTCTGGATAGAGGACTATTTACTACTACTTCATTCTAAGGGTTATAATAAGATATAAACACATGGTTAAGGTAAAACAGTCATTGATAAAAGAACCAACTACCTCCCATTATAATTACTATGACCGCTAGACATTGCCTAATAATAAATCATAACACAATGTTGCTTGTACAATCAATGTATGAGCTCATTTTTACAGGAGAACAGTCTCACAATGTTTGCATGACAGCAGAGGTCAAATTACACGTTTGCATCTCGCTACAAGAATATATTTCCTGATGTCTGCAACGTGTATTACTTCAAAATTTGGAAGATCGGTTTTTGCCTTTTCCGAGACTTTTTCATCGAGCAAGGAAGCAGCTGTTGACTGGAGCAAATAAGCCAGCTGTTATTTCCAAAAACACAGACTATGACAAGACATTGTGAACTGAACTCAGCTCCACAACAGCGATGTCACACACACACACACACATGTACGTCACGGCACCTCGCTGAGACTCTTTTGAGAGCAACAGATCAAATGTGATTTTTCAGGAGGGAGGGGTGTGAGGGCAAGCTGAAGGATATGAGCTAACAGATGGTTGGCATGGAAACAAGAGCCCAGGGAGACTCTGCAAACTACTCCTGACAGACAAGATCTCTGGGCTGACAGCCTGGATAATGCTGGCACACAGATGGGACGAGAGGCAGAGCACCATGTTAATGTTTCATGATCATCCTGCCGTAATTAGAGCACTTTGTGTCTGTGATCGTTGTTGGAACAATCTGAAGACAAAAGATTTACTCACTTACTATGACATAATAATAGTTTTACCAGTTTAACAGAAGTTTTCTGAACATACAGCCAAAGTATCAGTAATCAGGCGAGTGGAAAGTCTCTTGTTTGAATCCTGGACAGTCTGGGCAGGAAATGTTTTCTTCCTCCCTCAAAAGCACCATGGAGATCACACTTAAGCGCAGTTACTGGATGTTTGTTGCCAGCAAAGCAGACGACTGCCTAGGGTCCGTGAGGTGACACTGGCCTCAAAAGTCCCAGGTTCAGTTTGATTTTGATAATCTGATCATTTGCTTATGTGAAATTTGAAATGGAAATTGCATTTCCTCAGCACAACCAAACAATCAAACAATTTAATCCAGTCATTATAAATAGTCTGCCATTTTTATGTGTCTCATCTTTTACTTATTCATTGCTGCAAAAAAAATGCATAGCATCTAACCAGACTATACAGAGATCATATACAGTGCTTAACAAATTTATTCGATCACCACCCATTGTAAGGTATGTGGTTATGCCACAGCTGCCCTAAATTACCAAAATCAGTTTTTCTTTCTGTAATGGTTAATACACCAGTATGTAGAAGCTCTTTAACTGAATATTTTTAATGCTAAAATATAATTATTATCCATGAATTTTCAGATTTACTTTTACAAAAATTATAGTAAAGCACATTATTATTTCTTGATTAAGATGTCAAATGATCATGATTTATTTACATTCCTGGACAGAAAAATTATATATATATATATATATATATATATATATATATATATATATAGTTTTTATGTGTGGAAAAAAAGGCTTATTTAGTTGTTTCTATTTGTTATTTGCCAAATAAATAACATTTTTAGTTTTAAACAAGTTTTTGAAAGATTTCTAAAATATTAATGTTTTCTTGTTTTTGTGACAGGTGGTTTCATAAATATATTAAGCACTGTATATGCTGGAATCAGCAGAGTTTTCTCTCTCCACTGATTATGGAGTTAGTTGAGAATAAAATAAGACTCTCCTGATAACTTATGCTGCCCCACAAACATCAAATTCTGGCTTTTTCTTCAGTATCAGAAGCAATCCAGCTGTTTGTACATCAGTGTAAACAGGAAATGCTAGAGGCTAATGCAGCATGGCCTTTCATGGTGCAGATTTTCCAAAATGTAAATAATTTGAAGCAAAAGCAACAGGACTCAGGAGCAGCCCACGGCCAAATTTTGTCACCATGGCAATTTCTGTTTGTGTCACCAAAACATGCTGAGAACAGTTGTCAGGGAGGTGAGTATTCGTCATTAATGGAAATATGAAAAGATAAGTGAAAAGCATTACAAATATTTTTTGGACAGTACTGATGTTTCCTATGTGTGTAGCCTTTCTTATCTTGGACATTACAATATATGCTCACCTGAGACACCTGATTATGCAATAAGCATGTAAATAATAGGAGCAGGAGAATAAGGCAAAAAGCCCAGGTCATGTGTAAAGGGCACAGAGTGGAGTCCAAACAAACTCTTCTAAATAAACACACTTTCTGTGTGACGTTTAACTAAAAGGAAACCCATGCAGGGACAATTATACTATTATTCATGAGAGTTGCCATGCTTGTTATCAACCCCATCCATCCATCATTCAGTTAGCTTGAGCTTGCTTTGAGCTCTCGGTGAGTATGCATGGAAGTTTCCCCTGTCCCAGAGGATGGCAGCCATTGGCATGACCAGTACATCCCACTGTAACTGTAAGCTCTTAAGTCATCCAAGCAGCTCGGCTCTCCATCCCACTGTCCCATTAATAGAGACTGAGTCACAGCCTGGAGCATCGCCTTCAGCTATAGATAGATGAGGAACAGGCAGCTGCACACAAGAGCTCTTACAGTAAAGAGAGAGGGAGACTCTGGATGTGTGCGTGTAGCTTTACAGTAAGGACAGTACGGCAGAGAAGGTTTCGTGTTCGATCTTGTAAACTGTTTATATTACAGTCACCTTCTAAGAAAGGTGTTTGGTGTGATAACATAAATGGTTAAACTGTAATGTTTGTTGCATTACAGAAAGTTTGTGACGCTGTATTTCAGTTCATTTACGGTAATCTTTCCCAAGGACAAAAAAAATGATTTATTGTTGCCTTTTAGTTCTGGTCCACTTTGTGTTCACACCGGCTTATTAGAAATGAGCCATGAAAAGTAAACATGATGTCACCTGGACCGACAGGTAACTCATTTCTTGGGTGGCTTTGGTGATCCTTCAACACCAGTGCTCCTGGGACCCACATGAAGAAATCAGATTCTGGAGAATGACAGCAAGTGATGCAACACTTTTTCCGTTCTGGTGACACAAAGATGACACGGAGGGGAAACCAGTCCTGAGCATCATCAGCTGGGACTCCTACTGGAGTAATTCACGAGTAGCAACTCGTGAATTTTTCTTTTCTTGGGAACCTGCTAAAATGGCCAGAGCAGGACATTCGACACACCTCTGTCTGAGCTCCTTTGCATTTTTAGAATTATTAGGAAAAATCATGTGGTGATACACACATTTGTTTCCATGGTTACCAAACGATCTTAATCTCACTAATCTCCCAAAGATCAAGAGGTGGATCACATCGCTCCAGCTCTCAGATTTCTCTCCTATCTGTCCGTCTGTCATTATGAATCACCCAGACCTCTCGGGTTACCTGCTAATATTTCAAGATCAGCAGACTTATTTAATAGCAGTTTATGTTTTGAATACACACTAAAGTCACGTATCTACTATCAGAAATGCTGTGGTTGTCCAGTTTTGCTGTCGCGCCACAAAGACAACACCCTAATCAGGCACTCTTAGTGAAGGCTTTGGGCCGCACCAGAGATTGAGTGACAGATTTCACACTGTTCCCACTGAAATGAACTAAATGGCCAAATGCACCAGTTTTCAACTAAAGCTCTAAAGGGTTCATATATAGCAGCTGATGCTGTCGAAAATTAAAGAATGATTTCACATGATCAGTTATGTCAAGGCTAAGAGAAGAATCAGATAAGGAGATTTAACCAACCTCTGTCCCTTACCAGCACTGCTTATTCCTTAAATTCCTAAAATGCCTCAGTAATATTATTTTAATCAAAAACCAGAGTTTATGTGAGTTTAAGATGAAGATTTCACTTTTAGCCGCCAGAGAAAGGATGTCCTTTTAATCTGGAGGGTTTGAAGGCACCACTGTTTCAGCACTAAAAACCTTTTTCCAAAATATTTCAGTGTTACATCACACTGTTATTCAACCTGTCCACATGTTTCTTAGCAGTATTCTCATTGTTCTGCCGTGGTATGAGGATGGTCCTGATAGTCACGTAGCAGCAGTATTTCTGGTTAGTCAGTCCTGGAAATAAGACCTGCATGCAACCATCCTTCTGGCACAATATTCTTCCACCACAGCACAGCAATGGAAATATGGTCCCTGCAAACACTCAAAAGGAAAATCTCCTTTAAAAAGACTAACTTTTAAAAATGCCCATTTTAATTAGCTTATCCACATTGTAGAAATAGCACTTGTGTAGGTAGTAACACTACCACACCAGACATATATGCTGTATGAGATCAGGGCATGCTTTAATTGTATTGCTTTAATATTTTCCACAGCAAGTGCATTCATATTCTTTCATTTCAATATAGAACTTAAATCTGTTTTGGTTTTTTGTCTCGTTACTGAACAGGTGACTGCTGATGTTCTTTCATTCACTGTCTAAAGAAAACAATATTTTGTGTGGAGTCAGCTTTGCTAAAATTGTGCCACTGGAAAGGAAAAGAAGGAGAAGATTACTGTACCAGTTTTAAACTTAGTTAATGTTGTCTTTACGGTCTCCACTGACATAAGAAACATGCAGGAGAAAACACAAGCAGCCCCCATACCGACCAATCACATTCCACATGGTGTCTCCATAGCCACTAAGGTGGCGCACGTCAGCCACAGCGTAACCTTCAGTTTAGCTGTAGCAGCTTTGTGTGCTGCTTATGTAGAACAACTATAAATTCACCTGGGGTGTTAGAATCAAAGGCACCCTACTGAGTTTTCTCACCGCTTTTTTTTTTTTTTTCAACAAAAGCATATTACATGTGTCCTTGACTAGCAAATGTTGTGTTTTTCAATATCAAACCTTTGCACAGTCAATTTTTTATAACTTTTGAGTGTTGTTGTTAAGTGTTGTTGCTGCATTTCTTGTTGTTACTGCAACCAACTGTTGATCTGTAGAATAGGGCAGCTTACATGCACTATTCTGATTCCCTCTGCAGCCCTTTGCAGATGGCAGAAACCCTCAGCAGGCTTGAACAAGTAATGTGTACATCTTTTTGTGCATGCTAGACCACCTGGTGTTACTGTGGTCTTCTTCTGCTCATTGGTTCAAGCTTTGCATTCTGGCATCAAATGAGAAATAAAGGGGCTTAAGTTGGGGGCTGAAGTTAGTTTCATTGAATGGTATAACCTGTTAGTTTGCTCCCTTATTTTGAAGAGGCAATTCCTGCAACATGCGTTGGTTTGCAGATAAGCAAAGAGAGCAGGAGAAGGACAGAGGCAAGGAGAGAATTAGAGAGTAGAGGTTAGAAAGGAGATAGGAATAGTTGGGAAGGAGGTAAGGGGGCCAGTTGAGGAGGGAGGAGACAGGAAGGAAAGGAAAGAAGAGAGGAAGGAGGGGACTACTTGTTATCTTGATCAGTTGGGTGTGGTTGAATGAAAGTGTTGAAAGAAGGGAGTGTGTTTTACTGTAAGGAAACTGGTGTAATGGGGAGGTAAAGTTCAAGGAAAGGCTGCCAGCATGCTGTTCTTATTGCTGAGACTGGCAGTCATGGTGAGGCTTGTATAAAGAAAACAGAAGTGTGGCTCGTGATGTTTTCACACTTCTGTCGAGGTCATGGAACAGTTCTGTTGTTCAGGAAAAGATGGAGAGCAAGGGTGAAGTGGAAAGAGACAAACGCTGGCTACAAGTTCAGCAAATGAAATGACAAAAGTCCTTGTTTACAAATGCACATGATGCAAAGAACTAAACCAAAGTGTTTCTGATATGATGCCACTATTGATCAGATGACAGGGTTTACCAGAAGCAGGAAAAATGGGCAAGTGTAAGGATTTGAGCGAGTTTGACAAGGGCCAAATTGTGATGGCTAGACGAAGAGACAAGCGAAAGTCACCCGAAAGCTAAGACGAGGAAATATGACGAAGCGTATGTAGCACCTGGCGGGGGGGGGGGGCTGTGGCCTCTTTCATCAGGATAATGCACCGTGCCACAAAGCAAAAATGGTTCAGGAATGGTTTGAGGAGCACAACAACAAGTTTGAGGTGTAGACCTGGCCTCCAAATTCCCCAGATCTCAGTCCAGTCGAGCATTTGTGGGATGTGCTGGACAAACAAGCCCGATCCATGGAGGCCACACCTCACAACTTACAGTACTTAAAGGATCTGCTGCTAAAATCTTGGTGTCAGATACCACAGCACACCTTCAGGGGTCTAGTGGAGTCTATGCCTCAATGGGTCAGGGCTGTTTTGGCAGCAAAAGGGGGACTAACACAATATTAGGCAGGTGGTCATAATGTTATAATATCCTATAAATCAAACTGTTTTCTGATCTGACACCATCATGGTTTAGGTTTGGTTATGTTTAGACTCTGAGCTTGGCTAGGGTTAGGAAAAGATTGTGGTTTGGATCCAGCTTTTATATTTGCTTTTTAGTTGTTGACTAAAGGATAGTTCAGACCCGTCAGCCCTTTAAAGGTATTGTAATAAAACAGCAAAAGGGAAGTATCACAGTTTGGTTTTAAATGTTCACAGTGCATAGACACATAAGACCTGTAATGACTGCTCACAAGGTACATTTAAAATGTTTTAAGAGTTTATAAGTCAAAAAGTGGGGAACCACCGTGCTAGAGGATGTTTCAGTTTTGTTCTGATTTTCACTAGAAAGGAAGTAGGTACGTGACAAGTTCTGGTACTCCTGTGACAAAATAAACTCTCATCTCTGTTTTGTAAAAGGAAAGGATGTTTGATTACAACATGCATGTTACAAGCTCCTTTCAACCTGTAGTGTTAATGTAAATTACATCTGGATATAATCAGAAATATGTAAGTGATGCATGTTGGTGGGAGGTGTTAAGAGCTGCTGGAAGGAGGAGGGAGAGAAGAGATCTGACCCTTGTCCATAAATCTAACCCCACCTGGCACTCCAAAATGTGTCACTGCGTGATAGGTGCTTGTCCTGCTATCTGCATGCAACCAGGGACAAATCTAGCCAAGAATGCAGTCATGCCTCGGGTGCAATTCCAGCACCAAATTATTTTCCATCTCTGCATTCCTATGAGCAATGCTAGAAAGCTTCCCCCCACTGCTGCTGTCACGGAAAGTGTGCTTTAGACGTGCTGACATTCACATGCAGTGAGAAATACAATATTGACAATTGACAATGGACAATGTTGACCTGTATTTTATGCCAAAGCAACTTTTATTTATTCTACTTTCTCAAAAAGTCACAAAAAAGCTCAAAAGCTTTTTTTCTGATGCCTATGTCACAGCTGCTGGTGGCAGCACAGGCAAGGACTCAAATAGTCCTCTCTGGAGACAGAGCATGATACTGAGGTCCAGAGTAGGTGGCCACTGACAGGAGCCAATAGGCTGGCAACTGGAGTATCGGGGACGGGCAGCTTGCTGAACTGCCTGGTCATTATGACCTGAGATGATGGAACAAAGAGGGCTTCAGCAAGGTTGCCAGAGTCAAGATCAGACGGGCTGATAGCCAACTGGGGCTGCAGGCTTGAGGCTAGCTTGTTAAAGGCTAGCAGGCTGATGGCTAGCATGCACTGTAGTAGCAGAGTCCACAAAATCAAATATGGGAGGCGTCTTCGTTAACCAAGATTTCAAAGTTAACCTGCCGATAGCCAGTGACGGGGCAGTATGTTTATGTATGCAGACCGCCTCATTAAGTTTTGCTACTGGAAATGTGAGATCCACTGGGTCCATACTGATCGGTTTGTACTGTCACAACTGCTGGTAGCAGCTGATGCTGATGCAGTGAGCTTTGATTAGTGAAAAAGGTCATGCATGCAGACGAGTTCACAAGCAGGTCACAAAATGCAGGTTGGAGGCATGTAGAACAACACAAGAGAACAAAAACAGACAAACTGAGAAGAAGCTGTTGACAGTGGCAGCTTTAAATAGTGGCTTGGGTGATGAGGGAATTGGGAACAGGTGTGTGAGTGGGCAGGGAAGCTCAGGTGAAGATGAGAAACAAGAGAACAGATGGATGTAGCGAGGAAAGTCTTGAACACCTGGTGGTTGGATGTAAAATGACCAGTATGGTGATATGAAGGGATTTACAGTACATGGCCTGGGTGAAGTGAGCAGGGACTGCATCTTCTTCTCCCTCTCATTTTCCCAGAATGAATTTTGAGAGATTTTAATAATAGAGAAGTTTAAGGTGCTGCCAAATCCTGAAGGCACAATCAAAATAGCTCTGTAGTCGTCTGCTAGAGCTCTTTCAAAGATCCTCTGGTCCTGGGAACACTTTGAACAAATGTGTAACCATGCTCATTTCATTCATTTTCCCTGCTCAGGTTGTTTCATTTAGAAGTTTTTAGAGGCTCGAGGACATAAAATTATCACAAGAATGAAAAGAGTCCAAAAAATAAACATGGCTAATGTGTAGCGGAATTTTGTTTCTCATTATTTCCCACATCCATTTTTATTTCTGATGAAAACGACCACTAACACCAAAGTAAAAAATACTGCTGTCTGAAAAATATTTGTTTTAATTATAAATATTGTGTCTCAAGTCGCTGGTTGATGGGAGAGAATGCGTGATTATTTTTAGCATTACAATCTTGTGTACAAAGCCAGTTGGCCAAGACAGGATCATTTTAATTTTGTCTACACTACAGTAATACATTTTTACAAGTTGTTGATCCTCCTTATGCAACCAGTAAATCCAAATTAATAATAAAAAGAAAAGAAATAAAAAATGAATAAAAGATTAAATGTCACAGCAGAGAGGCTGCGATAGATGAGTCAGTTACTGTTCTTAGTAAGATACATTTCACTCTATAGTTTGATTTTTTTCCTGATCTAATCTCTGTTGCCGTTAGTGTCTAAAAGATGCAGAATGTGCAGATCTATGTCAGCTTTCTAAAGCATGTGGGACATCTCACCATCGCAGTTTCACAGGTGCTGCTGTTGCACGTTTACAGTCCAGATCACCTCATATTGAGCAACCTGACCACCACAGATAGCATGTGACTGAAAGCAGAGGAGAGCGAGCTTTTCTATAGCAGAGATCACAGCCTTTGGTTCACTATCCAACATGCATGTGTCTCAGGTAAGAGATAAAAACTCTCTGGGACATAACATGGACATCAAAGTGAAGGCAAAGAGAGACAGTAGATGTTTACCTCCTACCTAATTTATTAAAAACCTTTGATATGTTTGATCATTTCATCTAAGATAAAGCCAGATGACATGCACCTGGAGATATTTAAAAGCTTTGAGGTTCAAATAAGTGTTGGGATGAAGAAACTAGCCTACTGAAATAACTACATATGTTTTCTGCAGTGGTCCGAGTGGGACCCATTTGAAATACCTTGCTCTGACACATACTCTCTCTTGTACGTGCTGCATTTGCCCTGTGAGCTCAGCATATTTTAGGAATCAGCAGACCAGAAGCCGTCTGGCAGCTTATCTGATTACTTACTGTGATGTAAATATTACAGTATGACTCCAAGATAAGCGTCTGGTCACCTCACGCCGTCCTCTGTCACAGGCAGAGAGGTGAGACGGGACCGATGGACATAACACGTTCAAGTTTAACAAACAGGCAAACAAGGGTGAACATAAAATCAGCCATAAGACACAGAATATATGAATTTAGCAATTTTTTGAGTATTTGTAAAAAAAATTCGAAATGTTCATTAACATTTAGAAACATTTTCTTTGGCATGAATATTAGAATCCATTGTGAATGTTGGCCTTTCACGTCTACAGGTGATCGGTATAGTGATTTTCCTGCTGTGATTGATTGATGATGTCTGACACAAGCTCCCACCCACCTCACAACCATGGAAGGCCGAAGCCACCAATGAATCATTAAGCAAGGTGAACATCAGTGTGAAGGTTAAATCGTCACAGTGTTGTATCTGTAAACACGCTAACACAGAGCCACGCTAACCTGATATTAAGTTCAAGCCAAAGGGATGATGACAGTGTGGGTGACAGCACATTTCCACAACAGAAATCAGTTTCTGTCTTCATGAGTACGAGGAATTAAATGTGTTTTAGCAACATTAAAGTAACAGGAACAAAACGCTACTTTGCAAATGAAAACTGATCTACGCGGGTCAGAGGTAGATCAGTCCAAGCTTGTGTGTGTGTACTTGTATTCATTACATCATGGGGACAGACAGGTGTCTTCACAGGTCACATTCAGGGGCCCTCTGGGGGCAAAAGTTTATTTTATTTATTTAGCTTATTTTAGGCTTAAATCTTTGTTTGAGGCATGAATAGGTTAATGCCTTAGGTTAGGGTTAGATTTGTGATTAAGGTGATTGTTAAGAGAAACACAAAGATTATGAGTAAATACATTGTCCTGGCAAGTGGCGAAAAGTAGTTTGTGGGGTTTTATCAGCCATACGCATCAAATATTAGTGATTTTGGGGCGTTCAGACTGGATTCCTATTGACCAAAGTCAACAGGAATAATCCTCTGGGAACCATGAATTTCTGTACAAAATTTCAAGTCAGTTCATCCAATATGTGTTGACATATTTCAGTTTTGAGAGAAAAGTGGTGGACTGACCAACCAACCGACATAGAGCCCTGCCTCCAGCATTGCTAAAAAAAAAAAAATTTCTACTGAATTTGATTATTCATGAGCTCCACAAGACAAACTTCCATTCACCTCCACTGTATTAGGGAAGAGGCAGAAATCTCAGAGACAGATACAGTATCTCAGTAAACCTGCACAAATGAAAACAAAACTATCTAACATGTCTGGATACCACTCAAATGCAGATGTAGAAAATATTATGTGTGCATGCTTGCATGTGTTTTGGTTGCACTTGCCCTTCAATAAAGCAGTCAGACCTTCCTGCTAAACTCATAAAGTCAGGAAATATTTACCAACTGCTTGCACACAGGTGGTCAACAATCACTTTTGCTTTTATGATGTTTTGTGAGAGTTAATAAAGGATCAACCTCTGTCCATTTTTTTTTTGCCTTCTCACAAAGAGTTTTACTTATTAGCATTCTAAAAAGCTCCAACACCTTTTTGTAGCTACTTTATGAAATAAATCCTCGACATACCACAGATTTCGCAAGGTCGATTTTCATTTCTTTTATCTGACGTGCATCACTGATGAGTGCACTGTGGGCAATGTGTGCATTTAACAGCCTTTGAGAGCTTTGAACCTCAAACATTACAACAGCTGCACATACACAACAACACAGCAATTAAGTTAAAGCCTCTTCCTCTCTGACTTCGTCAGTAATTTCACACAGGACACAGCCAGGCGACAGTAAACAGAATTAGAGAACAAAAGCAGGAAGCTGGAATAAAAAAAGGAAGTTAAATAAGGAAATAAAACCGATCTGCTGATCGGAGGTGTGAGAGCCTTGTTTTAATAATGAGAGGAACAATCTGACAAGAGAATTACAAAATTAGGGACAGAGGAGCGGTGCACCACGAGCTGCCCACGTGTGCTCTGAGCAAAACTGGGGGAAAAAAGCACGCACACACACACACACACATTCAACCACATTCAAAATTACATAATATTCTGACCTTTCATGCTACATTATAACTTGAATTAGTACGCATGGAGGACCAGAAGCCCTGCAGCTTATATAAAAGAAACTGGTTGCTCACTGAACCTCAGGGGCACTGCAAACTTCAAATGACTAATTCACATTTCTGGCATTTTCACAGCTGTGATGCACCATCAGTGTTTTGCAACACCATCTGTTTTGTGTGTGTTTGCTGTTTTACACAGTTCTTTGGGAGGACAGACAACGTCCTAAAAGTGAGATGGATGTGGGCCTTAAGGTTTATCTAACACAGAGGGTCCCCATTTTGTTAGGATCTCAAGCGTGCACACGAGGATGCCCACAGACAAGTGCACACATGTGGCAGGCGGGATACATTTTTTCTTTCCTCATCAAAGTCCAGATGTCTGTCGCCCTTTTCAGGGAGCAATGTTTGTTTCTGTATACGGGGAAAATGGAGAACAATGTACAGGCAGGTGGAGCCACATGAAGGAAGCAGCACAGCCCTCTGAGTGACTCATACATCACTCAGCCATTGTGTCTCATTTTTTTCAGCTGACAATCTCATTATGACGTACACATGCGGCACAGTGTGTACTTAAAGTTGATCAGGTGAACCCAGGTAGAGATTCTTGAATCACACCTGAGTTTGAAAAAGCAGTACCACTCTGACTATAAAGTCGAGGGATCCCTCTGTCGTCTGCTGTTTACAGTCCTGAATTTGGAGTAGCCCACGGGGGGGCTGTTTACCTCAGGAGGTCTATAATTGGCAGGTATGTAAGGCTTGACAGATATGTCATCTTACTATAGAACAAATCACCCTGGAACAAGAAATGTCTGCAGAGGTACTGATTATGTAGTCCAACATAAATACATGAGATGGATGAGTCAGTCATATTTTAAATAGCAAAAATTTTGAACAGAAAAGAAAGATGTTCTGAGCACCGTGATCTTATAGTTTGCCTTCTTTGGTCTGTATTCATGTTAATGAGTTGGTTTATATTTGACTTCTTGTTGCTTATTGTTCTTCCTGCTTAAATACAAGAACAACAGTGCCTGTAAACAAGTTAATTTAATAGAATAAATGATGAACACCAGGTTTACAGCCAGATGGACGGACAGGTAGGCAAGCAGGTAGCAGACAAGATAACAGGAACAAGAGGCCACAACATGAACAGCACAAAGGGAAACACACGGACACTTGAGCAAACCATCTGGCACCTGACTGGGGGAAAAGGCCTGGTATAAATACAGGGGAGAAAATCAGGGAAATGAGGAGCAGGTGTGTTGGTAGGTGGGGACGTTTCAGTGACTGGGAAAGGGAAACAGGTGAGCTGATGGATCTGAAATTGATAAAACTTGAAAATGACAAGTTAGAGCAAAATTCCTTGGGGATTTTTTTTTCATTTCATGACAGAATCTGGTGACACCCTCATATTCCACATCACAACACTGCCAGTATCACATAGAGCAGCAAGGGCGGCCTCGCGTTTGTGAGAAACATGAGTGGCTCTTAAATAAATAATTTCATTAATTACATGGGGCCCATGAGATTTCACTTTCTTTCATATCGAGGACCATTTACTCACAGGTGGATGAGGACTTATTTTGCAGACACAACCAAAGTGTGAAGTTCTCTTATATCAGCGAGTGTTTCTTAGTAAATAAACAGCATTTCCCTTGTCTATATAGAGTCACACATCCTGTTGCTCTTGCTGTAATCATGGTGAGATTATCAGAGTACTGTATGCATGCGTGTGTCAGCCTGTCATGAAGAGGTACACTAAGCCTGACATGGAACATGGAGTGTTACATATTCACACACATAGAGCACACAGTACATATCCACACAGTACATAACACACACACACACACACACACACACACACACACACACACACACACACACATATGCACTACTATTAAAACAAACTTTGGAAACTGATTCATAATTGGGGATAAAATGAAATGAGCATTAGCAGGAAACTGACGGCCTAAATTTAAATTAAAAGGATGAAAAATGCAGCACTCATGAGTAATTCACTAAAGTGAAAATTCCTCTTTTATAGGTTGAAAGAAACAGTAATAGAAATGGGCTCACAACTTTTATTACATCATAACTTTTATCACAAGATTACGTCTCTCACCTAATATTTCATGCTCACCTAATCTCCCACAGTTTGACACAGTGTGAACAAGTCAGTCAGGGAAAACAACCCTGGTGTTTTGGACTCGGATCAAACTTTGGAGTGTTGAGAAAAATGTTTTGTAATTTCCACGTCTAACACCACCTGTGGAAGGAAGGGGAAAGAGTCGGGAAATGCTGCTTTGTTTAACAGCAGCTACACATAAACAACCAGTTACTCTGCCAGTTTGCTTGAGGGCATTTTGGGCACCCCCTTTCAGTTTAGGAAACAGCAACACACAGAAGAAAGTATGTATTGTGGAACCAAACTCAGTCCCGTTTAATAACAGTTTGAAGTGGGACTTTCCAGTGTACAGTACAACACTTTTGGGATGAATGTGGTCACTGTAACATCTCTGTTTCATGTGTCAGAGAGGTGAGAGCTTTGTAAACATTACTGATTTACAGGAGAACTCTCAGAACCACAAACATTCAGCTACTCTTCTCCTGAATAACTGAGTTTAACCACAGTGGATGTTGAATCCCCTACAGGGAAATTCCTCCCTGGCCTCGGAGAAGGTTTTTTTCCAGTCTGATAACATAACCCCAGGTAATGTCAAATATAGTGTTACATTATTCAGAATAATAATTATTAAATTCTGAAGTTGAAATTTAAATCATTGTAGTACTAAATAAAGTTATTTTTTGTTATGTAATTATTATTGTGAGCATGTTCTAAAAAAGTTTCAGTGATTGAATTTCCAGGTTTCTCTACAAATTCAGCTTTAGATGTGTTCCCAGCATGACAGTAATATTACTGGGAGTAATGGGAGTGTTCAGCATACTAGAATGAGGCTGCGAGGCGTCAGACCCCCTGCTGCTCCTGCTGCCTCAGCATGTCTCCTGCCTAATGAAGTTTTAGTCGCTAACAGTTGTGGAAGTAATTGCATTACTGTGTGCATCGTAATATATTTCTTTGTGAGATGATGAAACAGCTTGTCAAGACAGGTGGCCAGAGTGAAAAACTCTGATGTCTAATACAGCAGCAGATGGAATCTCCCTCACACACACACACACACACACACACACACACAGTTGGTAATGTTACTACTGCTGATAATGAAATAATATGGTGAACATAAATGAATTGATGAGATGATTATGACCCATGGTTATGTTTTATTAAAATTCACTGTCAGCTCGACCAGCTATTACGTGACCTACTGACCTATTAGCAAGTTCAGCTAAAAAATAAAAACAACAACGAGACATTCATGCGCATTCAGGTTCAAGTCCCCAGCATGATATAAAATCAAGCACACACACACACAACCTTCCTTATCGTTTGAACACTAACCTTGAGTCTGACTTCCACAGAGAGTGATAACAACCATTTTGCAAGAACAGTGCCTCACACACAATTCTAACCTGAACCTTAAAACCAAATCATAAACCTCAAACAGCCCTTTAAAGGTCTGTTCCAAAGAGAGGACTGAACACTTTCCAAAAATGTCCTCACTCCCAAGGCCGAAAACTCAACGTGGCCTTCACAAAGATAAACGTACAAGCACACGCACACGCACACACACACACACACAAGCACTTATACAGCGTACACACCTTGAACTGTATAGGTTTATCTTATCTGGCAAATGACTTCCGTTAATGCAGTTCTACAGGCTTGATCATACTGCCCTCAGTTGGTCTGCTGGCCTCTTTTTTCTGCCACACACAGATTTATTGCTGTGGGTGGAAAGTTACAGTGTCTTCCTCCTTCTCTCTCGATTACACATAAATCCTGCAACAAGCTCTTTAAGGTAGAGGCTTTTTCATGTTGACACGTTATCCTTTTTATATGGATAGATTTCACATAGAGTCTGTTCCCACATAACATGACTGTTTTGAATAGAGTTAGGAATTTTCTGTTCTCTCTTTCACAGGCACAGGCTGGTTATCTTTATTGTGACCAGGAAGATAGCGTATGTGCTTTATCTGGCAGTTTTGGTGCTTTTGTTCCCTCTGGGCCTATAGCATTTGTACAATATTTTCCTAAACCAAACAGGATCTGGAGCTTGCAAGCAGTGAATTGTGAATGTCTTACAATGAAAATGAAGCTGGACTCCTGATTGAGGCTGTCTGTTTGGTGCTCTGGTGTCCAAAGTCAGATTTAGTTAGTTTAAATCAGTAAACTAGACCCGTTTTTGAAAGACCCTCTGCTTCCTTTCTCCCGCAGATAATAAACATGTTGAAAGCGATTTGTCCGTTGTAACTCCAAATAGCATCTTTCGATTCGTTCCATTGAGCTCTGTCGCCATAAACTCTGAAAGCTTAAGCTCTGTTTGCTCAGAAAGAACAGCACCCTCTTCCTGTTTTAATCAAAAATACAACCGCTAAACACCCAAAGATTTGGAGCAACCTCTGTAACTAGTAGAAAAATACGAGTTTTGTCAGGAATGCTTTGAATCTCGGTTTCATGCTTTCAAATGGACAGATTCGGATTGGAGCCGAAAAAGGAAATCCAGTCAGTGCGACAGGCTGAAACATCGGTCAATCAATCAAATGTGACCATTATTCAATGTCTCTTTAAGCCCCACTGGAACAATGATTCTCCAATGACACATTCAAAGGAGTGACATCAGTCACGGAGACCCTGACTAACATGGAAAATGACCAGAACAGTTTGAGGTTCAGGTGCATGTGTCTGCCTCACGCACTCACACACATATTGATCAGGTGTTGCTGACGGCATCGGGGGGAGTGGGGGTGAGTGTTTGTGCGTTTAAGCTGTCATCGCTGCGCTGGCAGCAGACACATTCCAGCCATTGTGACCGCAGAGCGCAGACCTTGATGACCTTATAAGGTCACGAAACAGGGGCCTTCCTACCAATCTGCATAGCAACAGTCAGACAAGGACAAAAACATGTAGACCACCGTGTTAAAATGATTAGGAGTGACTCAAGTCAGAGCAGGCACGTGGAAGCTGAACAGCTGGTGAAAACTTCTGACAGGAGTGTTTTTCCTAAGTGGACTCCAGGGACACACAGGGTTCCTTAGTACTCACATGCATTGTGTATTGTGTTGACAGTTATTGTTTCTCTGTAATCACTCCTGTGTGATAGGATCCTTTCCTTGCATGATTCTAATGTAAAAAAAGAAAAGCGGGAGACAGAATTCAGTTCTCATTCTGTGTAAAATTCACTTGCATGTGCTTCATATTTCATCCTGTGTATTGAAAAATGTATGAAATTCCCTCATTCTGTGTGTACACAGGCAAGTGAGTGCTGTAGTACGGTCATTCAAAGTGATTTCAGGAATCCCAAGGGGAAATAGCTAACGTGCTAATCACTGTTACTGCAAAGTGTCTGCAGTGCACTTCAAGCAGATTATCTGTCAGACAAAAATTGTGTAAAATGCACAAATTTGTGTGCCAGCAGATTTGTCAAACTTTCAAAGCAATTAAGGGATTACTCCCGAGTTCGTAGAAGAGCTTTAAATGCTCACCCCTCTGCAGGCTTAAAACTTCACTGTACAGAGAGTTTTATGTTGTCCTTCAGACCAGTGAAGTGCAGTGGAGGCAAATTTCCATAGAAACCTTTCAAAAAGGAAGTTTGACATGATCACGTTAATTAAACATGTACACGTTCGATGTGTTTTGATTCTGTTATGTGTCTTTGTAAAGGATGGCTGGTCAAAAAGCAAACGATGCTCTGTCCTAAACAAATCATGCATTTACTGTGAAGCAAATTTAAGTAATCTTCACATCATATTCTTTATTTACTGTCTTTTTGTGGAAAAAAAAATAAAATAAAAAATAAAAAAAATAATAAAACCTGGTGTCCAGCTTCTGGTTGTTGTTCCCATAAATCATGCGGTATAATACCATTACCTGCACTGTAAACCACAAAAACATAAAACATTATCTCAGACATGTGAGTCTCAGGTGACATAACCAGGGTCTCTGTGGTTTTACAGACCTCAAAGTGTTTGTTTCTTTCTTTTATTGTTATTTTATGGCTGTTTGTGCATCTAGGGAGTTTCTCACATGGTGAAGTCATAAAAATACAATAAAATAATTACATACATATGGAGTGAGGCTGTTGCAGGGGAGCTGATCTGCAGGCAGTTAAACAATCTAGTCCTAACTCTCAAGGTGATGACTTTTATATTGTTGTTTTTTGACATTTTCTTTTATGAGACAGCATAAAGTGGAGAGAGAGACGTGAAACAGAAACACGTCTGAGAAGTTTGTGCTGTTGAACTCAACAGGTTCACCGGCTGCTAACAATGACATCTGCTTTCCCTAAATATCAGCTGTGCAATAAGTCTCTTTGCGCATAGGTGTCATCAAAATATAAATTCAACATGTGTTGAAATGATTATGATTATATAAGCACACACTGCTGCTTTTCCCTCTTTCAGTTAAATGTCTCATCTGTCTCACAGGCGCCATGAACGTGTTGCTCTCAGCTGTGGACTACAGCTTAGGCAGAAAAAGTAAGACAAAGGTAAATTAAGAGGTTGATGTCCTTGTCTCTGCTATAGTCGGTGCAAAAAGACTGCAGGCCCAATAGACTGAGATCAAAACTTTACTTTTACTGTTCAGTGGTTCCCAACCTGTAACGACAGGACCCCCTCAAGGGGTTGCAAGATTAATCTCCATTGATTAATGGGATATGAAAGAAGAAAAACAACTGCCCTGAAATTGAGGTGTTTTTTTTCTTCTGACATTTGCCTTTCCTACAGGAAAATGGAAAAAAAAAAAGGAGTACAACATAGTTGTGTATTTTCAAGCCTCTAAGAGCTTGTGAACAACTGCTTTATACCATTTTAGATTGCTAAAATCATCCTCTGTTGTCAGACTCTCTTGTTGTATGTTCAGTAAGTGGGTATAAACATTTCAAACATTCAGGGTTTGAAATATAACCTCAAACCTTGGCAGAGTTGCTGCCCTGCAAATGTCAGCATTGTCATTGCTGTTTATTTATCCTCAGACATAAATAGATCCGTCCTTGAAGTCATTAGATGAATAACATGCGGCTTATTACAAATAGAATAAGGTATTAGTTTGAAGGAATACGTTTTTTATAAGCCCTCTCGTCTTCACACTTGTTAATAACCATGATGAACTAACTAATGAATGACTTGGCACCACTACTGCAGTTGAGATGAACATAGCAAGCTAACTGTCTTTGTGTCCGTCAGCACGCCTGTTGCTTCACACCTCTAATTCCTCCTTCAGACGATGCTGGTGAGCAAAATCAGCACCAGTGTTGTCATTTAGAACAAAGTCATTGCTGCATGTTAATTTCAGCTGTATTCCTGTGTTAATTTCCTCACTTTCAAAGCCACGAGCAGCTGACTCAACACAAGTCAGTATCACAGAAAGGCACAGACATTGTTCCTGTTCAGCATTTAGAGGAAAAAAAAAAGTATAAAGAGTATCAAAACTTGTGTTTACTCAAACTACCAAAACAAATCAGGATTTTTGGCACATCTACTTAATGTGTCACACGGTATAAATATCTGAATTGTGGTGATAAAAATGGCAGCGAAGAAATTGTGCTGTTAACAAATCAAATTTTCCTGCAGCGTTCAGTGATCACAGCTCGTAGATTTCTACTCTCCCTGTCTGTCTGTCGGTCAAACACAAGCTGCTGTCTGTCATCACAGCGTTCCACAGAAGATTTGCAGCAGATGCCCGGAGGATCAGCAGACCTTGCGCCCACCACCAACATGCTTCAGATCTTTAGCAGCCCAACGGCACCCGGCTACAGCACCGATTATGAACGCTGGAGTCAAGTTTCTATGACCTGTGGAAACATGGAAAATCTAATAATACCTGACTTATACTCCACTTCGAACAATCAACCATGGTTTTTTTTTGTTTGTTTGTTTGTTTTTTTTTAAATCAGGGATGAGTTTGGCTTTGGCTGCTTTATCCTCAGTCTTGACATGGCAGTCACATCTTTTGATGTGGTTCAAAATGATGAATTGTCTCAAGATCAAAGAGGAGCCTAAGATTTTACTTAGCTTAGCACAAATACTGGAAACGGGGAAGCAGCTGGCCTGGCTGAATGATTTTGCCGACCAGAACCTTTAATGATCGCTCACAAATTGAATGAAAAAAGAAGTGTATTATGTAACAGACCATTTCTTGGCTGAGACCAGTGAGCTTTAGAGGTGCTGGCAGGTGGTTTTTATTACCGTTTGACAGAGCCAGGCTGTTCCCGGTCCATGTGCTAAGCTGAGCCGGCCGTTGGTGGTAGCTTCATGTTTAATCTACAGATGCGAGCTGTGTATCAGTCTTCTCATTTTACTCTTGGCAGGGATACTTTTGAAATGTAGTCCCCAAAATGCTAAACTGTTCCTTTAAGGTGCCATCTAAGAACTGCAGCAGCGCTGGTTCCCATCCAGCCAGGGGCCATTTTTGCATGTCATTCCTTATCTCTGTCTCCCCTCGTTTCCTCTCATCTCTGTACTGTCAGCTATCAGTAAAAGCATAACATACCACCCAACTACTTATAAGACAGTCTGTGGTTATAGAGCAGATGTCATGATGGAGGGACTG
Organism: Toxotes jaculatrix; assembly: GCF_017976425.1. Classification (NCBI taxonomy): domain Eukaryota; kingdom Metazoa; phylum Chordata; class Actinopteri; family Toxotidae; genus Toxotes; species Toxotes jaculatrix. Next base: position 27,859,081 of record NC_054396.1, on the reverse strand, counting down.
CGTTCCAGTGTTGAACTAATCTCACGTACATTTTCTTAGGTTACATCAGGGTTTTTCATTTCATCAGATTTTTTTTTTGGTAACATGAAACTCCTCTTAATCCCACTGATCCATGGGAGTGCCAGTTATCACCCATCCACGCTGTGCAGGCACCGCAAAGGCAGAAAAACAATTTAAGACTATTTCTGTCAGCAATCAAATTCAATCAAATTTGGGGCACTGGCCAACTTAACTGCTTTGTACAAAAGGTCAGACTTCCTTCAGTTGCATCCTTTCTACTGAAGCTTGTGTTCAGATGACACAGAACTGGGTTTGACTACACCTGTTTAACACTCGCGCTCTCTCTCACACAAACACTGAGACATATCAGTACTGTAGGAAACTTGACATCAGTTAAAACATTTAAATTTCAATTACAACACATTTCTAGGTGGAAATCCCAGGAGTTAGTTAAAGACAATGAAAGAACACTATGGTAGATTTAATAAGTTCTGACTTCCTCATGCAATCTGACCCTGATCCACAGAAAGAAAAGAAATACTTATTTCTGTTGTCATGTGACTTTGGATCATGTGACTGATTTCTTAGTGGTCACTCAGCCTTGTTGCCTGTCACATGTCCCTGTGTGCACTGTATCAGTAACTATCCCACTGAGGAAAGTCGCACTGATTATTCAGTTTAAATATGAACAACTGCATAGAACTGTACATAAGGTTTAAACATACACGACTAAAAATAAACCCTTAACACCTTATACACTTTTATAACAATACTAGGCAAAGCACAGCCAAGAGAAAACACAGGTTAACACATGTCCTCTTTGAACTGATATATACTGTAGTGCGCCATATTTGTACTCACCAGTATTATATATTTGCATATACTGGCTTCATACTCTTTAATCACATATGTGCACAGAGCTGTATTTAAGAATCAGATTACAGCCTACACAGCTGCATAAGCCAACAACACGTAAGCACACATTCTTAAATTCTGGTTGTAAAACTGGGGGCGGGGACATGGAGCCACTGCAGGGGGTCACGCACAGCCAGGGGAAAAACATGGAGTGAAACTAAGTTGAATGACTGCATGCCAGAAAAAGACTGAGAACTGTTTCCTTACATAAAGTATTGTTAAGTGCATGATGAAGCGGCACAGGAAAAGGTCATACATCAGTATATTTGACAGTCACAACAAAGCTTCACAGCTATGCTATGAAGCATTTCTGGTCTGTGATGTGTGAATGACACAACTGACACTGGCTAAGTAGTGTAGCAGCTGATCAGACCAGGTGATCCTCGACTCTTTTCCTCAGGTTCTTTGAAGGAAAGTCACTAAAGCGAGTGTGTCCCCACAGAGGGCTGTCGCAGTATGCACAGTATGCACTCTGAGTGACAATCCTGTATGCCGGTGCTACATGAATGATTTCAGCGTAGACTGGATTTTCAAACAATCCAAGGCTGTTGAATATAAATCACATTTATATTTGTACACAATAATACAGATACAGAGATCACATAACTCTTTACTACCGTGGTGTGTGTGTGTGTGTGTGTGTTACAACTCTGCCTCTGTATGAAATATGAGAAGGCATCATGACAGCCGGTTGGCTTGCTCAGAAACAACTGATACCACGCTGCTCTCTCTCCAAACATCTATCGGCTCTGTCATGTTCATTTTCTTTCCTTCAACCACACTCTCTCTCTTCCATGACTCTATAAGTGTGTATATCACACACACACACACACACTCAACTGCAGTATAAATTAACACTCACTGAAGCCAGATCATGTTAGCAGGTTGGCAGGCTGGTACAGGACTGTGTGTCCCTGTGTGCCTCCGTGGTCTTTAGCAACATTTTGCAATAATCACAAAGACTGAAACCTTCACACATCTCTCATCCACAGTTTGCACGAGGTGCTGCATCTAGGAACAAACACAAATCTGTATCATATACTTGGCTCAAAAAAGTGAGGCTAAATCATGAAAACTCAGTGTTCACCCAGAGATGTTATTCTGGAAAACCAATCCACTGAGAGCCTTGAGGTCTGAGCGGTTTGGATCCTTACACCCAAAAACACAAAAGTAGTGTTTGAACACATCCTCAGTCTCATAGTCTGGTGACAAGGCAATAAAGTTCACCTTGAGCTTAGATTGTTTTCTCCGAATACTTTTTCCACAACCCTGTGTCCTACAGATTATGATTATAAACCAGCAATTTGAAAAAGCAAATATATGGCACACTAAACACAAAGAGGAAAAGTTGTTCATTTACCTAAAGTCATAAATACTCGACATATCAGTAAAATCACACTCAAAGAATTTGTTTTCTGCCAAAATAGCTGATCTTGCAGCATAATATCTACTTGTAGTGACTACAGAACTACTAAACTTTTTATGGTTATATGTAGGCAGTGACAGCACTTGGCTAAGATTAAGGAATTACTCAACCAAGTGCTTTTGTTGCCCGTTGCCTTGACCTTGATGCAAACCCTGGTCTCGTCCACTCTGTCCACCTCCTGGTGACTCCGCTCCTAATAATAAATGTAGTGTTTCATTTATTCAGAAGTTTCCTCTGAACATAATCCAGTCAGTTACGTTTCCACCACAACATAACTGGGAGAACAGTTTGGATGTACAGTACTTTCCAGAAGACAGGGTTAACTTCCCAGGTCAAGAATAAACTCTGTCTCATAAAAAACATGCAGTGGATGAGCTCATTAAAGCTACTGAACCCGCAGGTTGAGGAATCTATCTCTGAGCAAACACAGTTATTATCAGTGCTGTTGTTTTCTCAGAGAGAGCCATCATTGTTTACAAGAACATGCCTGTCACAAAAACGTGGTTTGTTTCACAATACTGAACAAATGAACCTCTCTCACTCGCAGGTTGTGGCATAGTCACGAAACTCAGTGTACTAATTTACATACATGGACAGGAATTTTCCATTTTTCCATTCGTGACACTGGGTTCAATGAGCAGCCCTGTAGTTTTTCTGAACTGTCTCTTTAGATAATGGCAACAAGAAGCAGCACTATAATTTGATCTTGAACTCAGAGCTCATTCACAATCATACAGTTCTTGAACCGAACATGTGCTTAAACTAAGCATCGTTGCTTTGTTCTGCGGCTGCATGTGCCACTTCGTACATCACATTTTTCGGATACAGCGAGGAATCTGACATTTCTGGAGTGAAGTATTTTTCCACTTTGAAAACCAGAAGGAAAAGGGAACTGGCCTGGCTCTGGCTGAGGCAGAATAATTAGGGCAGACCCCTCTGAGAGAGACCACTAATCTAAATCTTAGAGACCAAAAACAGAGTAACCTTTCATCCAAAACCTGACAGGGTGTCCAACCTAATGCCCTCAGGCTCTTGGTGCCATGCAAGAGGAATTAGCAGCAGCTTACCTCTCAGTTTGAACTCTCTGTGTTTAAAGCTCTTTGAGTGATTTGGCCCAGAGTCCAGGCTGGAACCTGTAGGACACAGTAAACAAAAGATTTTATATTTCATTTATTTCATTAAATGTCTATTGTTGGGGATCTCATGCATAAAAAGAAAAACACATGGTCGCTTCTGCAGCGCACCTTTGCCTGGAATAGGTAAACGCCATGTCATTAGTTGCACCTTTGAATGTAGGCTTTGTGGATGCATGATTCTAGTTTACATCTTCAGTCCAGGTGACCGGGAAAGAAATCGATCCTCAGGTTTGAACTGAGTCGCTGAAGCCCTCACCTGTCTGTTCACCACATTAACATGTCACTGTTTAGGTTATTCCCCAAATACCATTGTTATACCACTGTTTTGAATTATAACAAAGGTTTTACTCAAATATTCACTTATCACACACCCGGCCAGAGGGATCACAGAGCGTGTTGTGAAAACCGAGCACATAGCACCTCAAGCTGGAAAGGTATCCTTCGCCCAACTATTGTTCTTGGAACTGAAGAGAAGTCCAAGTCAGATATATGTCAGTTTACTTTGTTTTTATATATCACTGTCAATTTATCCTAGAGGCAAATGTTGAGACTGAAGTGTGTGACTTTGTTGACTCTTTTCAGTTTCCAGTGTACAGGACAGAATGGAGCAAAGCCTGCGAGCAAGCTTGGGATGAAACTGAAGTTGCTGCTGCTCATATATCATTTCATAAACAAGCTCACCAGCCAAAACGCTGAGCTCTGCTCTGCTGACACGAGCACAGAGTTTTCATGTCCGTGCTGTCAAAAAAGCTCTGATCATAATGTCTTATTCAGCCGAGACATTTGTGCTAACGTGCTCTGACGGATTGATTTCTGCACTGAGTGTAATTTAGTGCTTCTCTACATGACTTACACTTGGAAGTGTTATGATGCCTGCTTACCTGCAAAGTTCTGCTCTTATCAGGTTGCTGCATCTGCCTGTTGTGTGTCCACATATTTACATTACAAATTAATTTCTTGGTGGCTGAACGCGTTTATTTTTTGAATAGTTGTTGGCATCTTGATGCTTCCGTGATTCTGAATTCTGTTTCCATGTATGGCTTGGTTTTTTTTTTTTTTTTTTTATTTGGCTTACAGCACCTGAGTTCACATGTACCGACCACATTTGCATTTCTCATTTCAAGCGTGAGATGAGCTCCTGTACGAGTTGAATGTGAAGCATTTTCACATCATGCAGAAGACAAATTCCAACCTTTAAACATTAGATTCATATCATACTTAAAAGTGGGTTGTAAAGTGAATAACTGCATCAAGTGTAAAATCTGATTTCAAGTCATTTTCTCTGCCCCTGTGTAAATCCTCTGTGACACACCCTGACATGAGCGGAGAACAAATATGTCTCACATCGACTTCAAACAGCTGGAGGTGGATTCCTGTCCTTGCGTGATTCATTCCTGCTGAGGCGAAAATTGTCTTGCTGTTGCCTCAGAAACGTCCACACTGTGTGCCACCGGCTAAAGTCCTCTGGCCAAATGTTTGTCGCTGCAGTGTATAAACCGTGCAGAAAAAATATTTAAACCTCAATGCTCTCACTTCTCAAACACAAATATTGGTCTTGGAGGAAAACCAGATTTCTAGATCCATTCAGAAACCTTATCTCTTTCTTTGTCCATTCATCTGCAGGGAAGAGCAACATGTCAACCTGAGATGCTGCATTTTGGTACAAAATGCATGAAAAACAGCCGATTCAACCAGAAGCTCCCTCTGTGGGTATGTAAAGCTATAAATAATTAAGCTGACACAGCTTTATACATAGTTTGATAGTGTTTGTGTGCTTGCAAGAGTGTGTATGTTTGTGTATGTAGCTATAAATCATTCTGACTTCCTGTCTGCCAAGATGGTGGAGCAGAGAATTTGAGAAAGGTTGTATGCACACACACAAACATTAGTGTAACTGATCTGTACTGGTCACAGCAGGGGGCTGAGACAGCGTCCCACAAAGAGAGGGAAGGAATTTGTCTGTCTGTGCATATGCGTGCGTGTGTGTGTGTGTGTGTCTGTGTGTGTGTGTGTGTAGCGCCAATGACTAAATTTGTTGGTATTAAAGACACAATCATGAGGTATATTCATCTCCATATCTCCATATTTACAGAGTTTGACTAAAAACTCGTCCCTTCTCATGTTGTTCTGTTTTCTGTTGTTATCTTATTATTCTCTGTTTCCGTCTCTATATGTTTCCTCTCTCTTCCTCTTTGAGGACAATGAGAACAGCTACACAAGCTACACAAACACATGCTCACATCACAATTCGAACACTTTTTGCGTTATAGTTTCCACAGATCACCTGACAAATCAAACGATCAGTTCTCAGTTGATGACTTTAGACTTTCGGCAGATGTTCTTGGTTCTCTTTTATCTTTCTGTGCAACCGTCTAAGTCAATCAATAAAACGTGGTTTGAAGCAGGAGGAAGCAAAATATCTAAAACACAGTATGTGTAAGCTTCACAACAATGACTGTCCATAACAACTGCTGTCACGCAGAAAACCCAAGCCAACAACAACCAATGTCATATTTATGGTACATTATCCAGGCTGAGAGCAACACATGTAGAAAAATGTTTATGAGTATTATTTCCCAGTCCAGGTGTCAGAGCCATAACCTTACTTTTGCATGCTGCATGTAATCGGCTCTACGTTTTACTGGCTTCCACATTTTATCATTATCAGCTAATTTGTTTTTATGGGATCATTTCCAACTGTAGACATTTCCTTTGCTTCCTGTGAGTGCTATGTTACTTACAGGAAACAGTGGAGAACATGCAACACTGATATCCAGAAAAAAAAAGGGTGCTGCAAACTTAACAAAATATAACTTTAAAAATACAACTCAGCTCTCCAACTAAAAAAATGTGACCCTTCAAAACAGCCAGTATTCATGCAGCTTAGTGTTTGGTTAGAGCTTCACTGCTGATGTTTTGCCTGGAGGCCGTCTTTAAACCAAAACCCTTAACATGGTGAAATAATGAAAAGAAATAGTTATTTTTCAAATTGAACCAAAATGAACCACAAAAATGTCGTTCTTTAAAGGAAAGCAGTCCCATTTGTTTTACCACAGGGTGTTTGGTTTTTGAATGAAAGCTTTTCATGTTACCCATCCCTGCTTTTTTTTTTTTTTTCAACCAGTGCCAGGCAACAGCAGACTGACCACAGTCATCAATCTGTCTCATCTACTCCTGGGAAAGCTCAGGTTTTATCTTTATCCTGAGAAATGCTCTAACTCAATTTATCAGGGGACAGAGAACATGCAAAGAGCTTTTTTCTGAAACTAGACACCTTCTTTTAACATTTAAAACATTATATAGTATATTATTGTTAAGTTAAAACTCCTTTAACCCTTAAACTTTTCCTCTTATATCCACCAATAACACTCCAGTTCAGTTAAGCAGGGATGCAAATGTTGTGTATGGAATCATAATATCCACACACATGCACAGTGTCAGTAACAATTAACAGCAATCTCAGCAGAAAATAATGGTCTGCATTTAGACCAAGTCTTATATCATTAGCCTCGTTTCCCTCTCCCTCTGTAGTATCTCCATCTCTAACGCACACAGACTCACACATACAAACACACCACTTGTTCAGTATCAGGTCACTTTGTTGTCACAGAACCTGCAAACATTATGCCATTGTCTCTCAATGCAGTACCATTTAAAGAGAAAAGAAACATGCTCTTGAATGACAGAGCCACATCGATGCACATTTCCCCTAAAGAAACCAGACCAGACCAGACCAGGCAGCGTTAGTCAAGAAAAGTTTAAAACACTGCGTTCCATAAAAATAACCAGCAACCCGACAAATCATATCAGACTCACAGAGGAGTGAAGGCTGGAGCAAAATCGCATGTCATCATGTAAAACACTCAGAGAACAGTTGGCCTTTAGCAACATCAAGTGACATAATAACTGGCTGAATAAAGTGCAATTGGCTCCCTCAGGTTTCAATTTGTGTTGTAAAGTGAGTTTTATGAGTTTTCAGGGCTCTGGGCACAGTTACACGTGGATCTACCAGCCTGTGTCATTTTTTTGCATATGTCCACTCATGTCATTTTAAAGGCATTTGCATTGGCCACTGCTCTGTAATTGGCTGGCGATAACACTGACAGCCACACAGCAGCCCACGACAGACAGACATTCGTGTCAAAAGCACATGTGGCAAAAATGTTTTCGCACACCTGAATGTCGAGGACGGCATCAACAGGTCCCTACACACTTACAGTTTTTCATACACGCCTAACCCAAAGATTATCAGCACATTTGTGCCAATGTTTGTTAACTGCATAAGAACAGGAAAAGAAGATGCCATTCAAAAAAATTAGAACAATGGCTGATTGAGTTCTGAAAATGAAATGGTACAATGGTGCCCCAAAGGCACCAATTCTTCAGTGGTACCACTGGTTTCAGTTTGAATACTGTATGGCTCCCTGAGGCTGTGAAACAAAGCTTTGATGAATAGCAACGGGCTACTAATACATGTGGGAAAGAGAGTGTGGACAAATGCTGCAGGGCTTTTACTCCTCAGACCTAATAGTAGAAGAATCAAGTGCACAATCGTATATAAACAGCTGAACATCGGAAGAGTTTCGTTGCAACATGAAACCTCCTCCTTCATCAACCAGAGCAGACCAAGAACAAGACATTTACTTGATACTGCAAGTCAAGAAATTAATTAGAAAACAGCTCTGATAAACAAAGAAACCCTTTACTGTTGCACTTAAATCATTTCTATGAAAATTCGTCTTTATCAACAAGTCCTCTGTAACACGTCATTTCTCTGGAAATAATTGTTTTTACAAAAAATGGTGCTTCAGATGTGCTCTCTTCAGTTTCAGTTTCAGTTCACTATAAGCTGGAAACAACATGCACTCGACCTGCAAACCCAACTCAACAGAATAACTTTACCTCAAAGCTGAATTCACAGTCCGAACTATCCAAACTATGACTATATTCTAGGTTTCTGGCTGCTGGTTCCAGAAGGGTCTTCCCCCTTTTTGTATTTACTTTTCAAATATTTCTTGAAACGATATCCTTGATGTAACACAACATAGAAACACAGGACTCTCTCAGATAATGTAACAGTAATATATGTTCATGTTATGATTATTTCAGCTTTGTTTATGGGAAATGACATTTTTCTGTGTCAGGCTGACACAGCCAATGAGTCTACATCCAATACCCATGTATGTCACTGTTGCTATGGAAGGAAATAAGTCAGATGTTGAATCCTGTACAGGTTGTAAAGCCCTCTGAGGTAAACTGATTCAGTCTGGACCTCTGTTCTGACCCTCCTCTGTGTCACTGTGTATCCGCACTTTTCTAAAATGCCTGTGCTTGAATCTTTCATGGCTCTGGCTCCAGAGAAAGCCCAAGGTGCAGGGAAAGCAAGGTATCCTGGGGCTGACTGCAGGGGGAGGTAGGGCGACGTCTCTACTGCTGCTCCATCACCTCGAGATGTTCGGGATCAAGGGAGCGAAACATCAGTGAAGGCTGGCTCCCGGCTGACGACCCTGACACACACTATTGGAAGTGTGTCAGGCACAGATGCCCAGCAGGTGAACACACCTATGCGCACACCTGTCCATAAAGTCAATCTCTCTATAGTCTGAACCAAAGAGTTTTAGTTGCCTAAACTATACTTTAGCCACAATTTATTTGCCATGAAAATGATCTTTTCCTACCCTTAAACGAGTTGTTTCGATGTAGTTTGAAGGTGGACTATCCTGAAACCAATCCATCTGCACTGAACCGGAGCTAAATGTGACCTTGAATTGCTTGTAACTGATCAGTGTGATTCTGAATAAACTAAACACAACGCAACCAAGTGCCTGCTCTGCGTTAGAGCACATCAAGCTGGAGGTGCTCCTTCAACAACACATTATTCCCTGAATCACTGACTCTGAAGGACAGTTCAACAAGATTTCACAAGTTACAGTGGGTTCATTCCAGTTGAAACAAAAGTTTGTAAACTGAAGCTAATCATTCAGCATTTTTTAGAAACAGAGGCTCCAGTCTGCAACAGTGTTGTCACAATGTCGGCCAAGGTTTTCAGTTACCTGCTATCCTTCAGCAGACTTTGACGGGTGGGACGGGGCAGGAGAGGAGAGTGTGCTGAGTAAAGTGATCTGCCGCCGCAGTGTAACTACATGAATAAGAGAATAACTTTGCCGTCAGTCAGTTGAGTGTAAAGTTATACCTGCAGGGCTGGTCCACTGACAGCTGAGGTGAAAGGACATGTCGGGGAAACGTATACTGTACAACACAGCAACTCACTGCTACCTGTACCGACTGTGCAACATTCAGTAATCACCATCTAATGCCATCGCAGAAGTGATAAAAAAAAAAGGGGGGGGGGGGGCATTCGTTTCTGAGACTCTACTCCAATACAGAGGAGGAAAACATATTAAAGAAAGAATTTAAGTATTGATAAAGATTCAAAAGCAACGTATTTACAAAAACAGTGTCCCTGTTACACTGGATTATCCATATTGTGAGGTCCTTAAGACCTTAAGCCTGGCTCATGGCTGGAACTGAGCCTTAAAGTCTGGACCAAGTATAAAGAAGACACATGGACCTATTGACAGCTCTTGAGCCCGCAACCTGAGGTTCTGAGGGACTAACACTGACTTCACCACTCTAGCTGGCCTGGATTCCTCCATGGCTGCAGCTACATGCTATGACTATCAAACACCAGGAACAACTTAAAGCTGCACTTGTCAATATTTTTATGTGGTTGACCGCAGTCCTGATGTCACATCGGGGGCTAGCCTCTGTTCCACTGGCTTCTGTAACGTGATGTAGTCCCTCAGTCAGCATTTCTTACACTGGTGTTTCTGAAAAAATGAAGCATTCACCAGAGCTGAAAGAGGAGCAAATATTGAACTTCTCAGGTCACTAGAAACTGCACTTGGGTGCATTTGCCCTTTAAAAAAAAAAAACTCTCAAACTCAAGAAACTAAAATACACTGGAATAAATCTAAAAATCAAGTGAAACTTCGTGTGGAAAACAGCCTAAACAGGATGAATCAAATGTTCTGCCACCTCCCAGGAACCCTCATGTGAAATCTTCTGAATGTATCATTCCTGAATTATTCCTGTACTTATTCCTGAACTTCTCTCTCTCTCTGCATAACTCTGCTCTCTCCCTGCTGTGAACCAGATATTAAATTATTCGTTTAAATATTCTCAGCGACAGGATGAAGAGGTTAGATCCACAAAGCGCTCTGCAGGGAAGTCACGTTTTTACTGGCTGCTTTGTGTAAGTGTGTGTGTGTGAGAGAGAAGCAGTGAGAGAGAAAAGGAGACATCAAGGTGCATTTGTATGTGAATGTCAGTGAGATTTTAAGTGTATGTGCACTTGTGTGAGACAGCCTCAACATGGACATACACTTTTTTTTCTCAGCAGTCGAATGTAGATGAAAATGTGGGTTGATTTGAAGATAGCTGCCAATTAATTTACTGCTCATCAGCCAATCTATTAACTGATTAATAATTTCAGCTCTAGTGAAAACACATACATAGATATTAAAGTATGGTAAGAAAACTGGTCAGCAGCAACATGAAGTGTTTGAATTTAAATAAATTGTTTACATCTTACTTAAATTCATTGAAATGTTTCAGGCCTTGAGACATTCATTTTTGTCATTTTTTACCTTCATTACTTTACAACATCTGTTCAATCAAGGAAACAGGGATGCTGTTTTAGACAGATTTGTGGCTCTGCTTATGAAACAAGAAAAAGAGGTGAAGAGAAAGGATGGAGAAAGACAGAAAAAAAGGAGCAGAGCAGCAACGAAGAACACCGAGAGCTGTACATCAACACCCTGATTCACAGAGGAGGGATGTAGGTCACCTGTAATCAGACCACACATCAGTCTGTGTGTGTTTGGGGGGGATTTACAACCACACACACAGAAAGTACACTGGTGATTGTTCTGACCTACTAAGGTCCTGTTCCTGTTGAGAGGAAAATGATCACGACACCGCAGGGGGTCACGGGCTACAAAAGAAAGAGCAGAACAGAACAGAACTACAGGCTTCAGCACTGAAATGTGTGGTCAGATTCATTTCCATGGAGGTGCTGATATTGTACATCAGTCAAGAGCAACGTGAAATTCAGAACACTTATATACACTATATATACACTACATATATACACTATATATATATATATATGCATCCCAGATAAGTCTGTTCAAAACTAAACACTGATGAAAAACACTCCCTCGACTGATAATAACTACTTCTGGCCTGAATGTGGCTGCAAACAGTGTAATAATTACATGCAGTGCATCAGGCATCAGATTTCACACTAGATTAAGTTTTACATGTGTTATGTTAAATAACTGGATCAATGTACTATTTAAAGTTAGTCTGTGATGGGCACAGTGGACAGATGTGACTTATTCTAAGTTGGAGTGAGTGAAGAGTTTGTGAAAAGTGGGCAGCCATGTTTGTGACTGTGTTGTTGTGATTTGGACTATTTCATGTGTGAGTCAAAAAAGCTGAGTCTCCTGTTGAGGAGGCGTTTAAAGATTAAAAGACATGTAAAAGCACAGACACGCCACATAAACACAAGTGAAAATTCTAAGCAGAACAAACTCAAAGGAAAGTCTATGTAATTAAGTTAAATTGCCATTTAAATTATTATTAGATCACTGCCATGAAATTTTGAGGGTTTTTTCATCTTTTTCATTTTTACAGTGCGTGTACTAAGCTGGCCACCAGCATAACTGGCCTACGCTGTTTGTTTTGTCAGCGAGGATTTCAGTTATGCAGCCTAGAAAGCAGTAAATACACTGGTTAGAGTTGTAAAATAGAGAGCAGTCTCGTGCATAAAGCCAATTACAGACCCTGACCAAGAAACTTTGTCAGCACCATTACACTGGAACCAAGACAGAGAAGAAAAAAAATTCTCCCAGAAGAAAGCCAAAGCCACCACAAGCGTGCACAGCTACTTACAGTCAGGACTTCTAAAGATCAAATACCGAAAAGAGACCCCAGCCAGCCTCATCATAACTTAGTCCAGACCAAAACTCACATTAATGTCCTCATATCAGTTTAAATCAAGTCAAGCTGCTGTCGATTATTTGCAACACTGCGGATCATAAACATCATAAGAAGATTCGCAGCACAGACAAATACCAGCACAACTGTAGCTCCAGACAGTTTCAGACCACTTAAAATTCTGTTTGACATATTGCTGTGTGCTCAGCTGCTTTCTGACACCAGCGCTGAGAATATAAATCACATCTAGCCTGACAATCCTGACAAAGACAGCTTTCACGTCCATTACTCTTCCAAATAAACCTCTTAACAATAAATGTAAGTTGTCAGGAACAGTATTTGACATGCCTCTGTTTGTGTGCCAGCGCAGGACTAAACCCAAACCATCTTTTAGTCAATCGTTTGTTTGTCTTAGTGTTTGTGGTCATATTAGCTGTACAAAAACATCAACAGCTTCCAAACCCAACCACTCACATTTCAGGTTTCTTTCCCACAGTGGAGCTTTATTGCTCTCTGAAGATAAAAACATGCCTGATCTGTTGATTTCCTGTTTACTCTGTATTTGATTGGTTTTGTATCAGTGGGGAAAAAAAAAAAAATGCAGTTCCAAACCACAATCCACACATCCGTCCAAATTCCTTTCTCACATGCAAGCTGCCGTTTGGTGACTGAGTTGTTTGTGGTTGGATGAATCCTGTCTTGACATACATACATACATACATACATACATATATAAATAAATAAATAAAAATCATCCTAACTAAAACAGAGTTTCTCAAAACGTAACTGAATTTGTCAGGACGCAAAACTCAGCTACCTGTTTTTCCTGTCATTCTTCTGTAACCACTGCATGTTACAAAACATGGTGGTTGTTAAAAAAAATTCGGATGCACTGATACACATCAAATCCCAATCATTACTCAGCTCATTAAAACCCGAGAATTACAGAGCAGTTATCAGTCAGTATTTATATCTCTGCCCACGCTGCATAATCCCTTAAGCCAGAGGTGTCCAAACTGTTCCACAAAGGGCCGTGTGGCTGCAGGTTTTTGTTCCAACCAAGCAGCAGCACACCTTGACCACAGACTCTATAAAACATGGACATAGCACCCGTGACGTCACCCATTGGTTTCGGGGAGTCGGTTTCGTGACCAAACCATGGGCATTTGAGCTGCGCCATCTTGGATTTTAGTGGGAGTTTACTTTCCATATTTGGCGGAGAGGCGGATGCTCTATGGGTCAGCCGCAGTCAGCCGGCCGAGAACCCAGCCACTTTGCTCGGAGCAACCGAGCTAGCCTAAGGCTAATCAGCTAATCAAGCTAAGCGGCAGCTACATCCATCACACGACAGTCCCCGAGTCCGACCCGACTAGCTCGACCCCGTGTAACCGCGACACAGAGCATACAACAGAGATCATAATGTTGCTGCTGTGTTTTAAACATGATTCAGATAGAGAGGTTTTAGGTGGAGCTGCAGAGTTTGGTGGAGTTGAGGGGGGAAATTTATTTCTAGCCTATAATTTAACTGTGAAACAATCATTATTATTTCATATTGATAAAATACATTAAAACGTTATGCGTATAACGTAACGTATAGCGTATAACATTATTATTAATGATAACCACCAGTTACATCAGCACACAAACAACAGCAGCCGCTTACTGACGGAGCTGCTCTGTCCATGCAGTGTCGGACTTTTTAAACAGAAAAATGAGACGCAAAAAAAAATTGTAGCCTAGTATTCCCGCAATAACCGGACTCTGAGAGTACGGAGCACACCGCAACAGCGTTCCTAACATTAGCTGCTCTGGTCCTCTATCTGTATCAGCAGCGACCATAAATCGGCAAAATCGGCAAAAGTCATAAGCCAGCGGCAAAATATGCTAATACATGCTAATTAGTGCAAACATCCAGGTAAAATAGTGAGACATTTACTTCCCGAAAAAACTGCAACACAGACTCCTTCGACGATCGGTTAGTACAGTCTACAATACAACAAGCCCCATATGTCACAAAAACCTATCCGAACAGTGGCAAACAAACACGGACACTGCAGCCCCTGTCAGCCTACAAAAGACTGGGGGCATATAACTTCTTTTGTGAGCGGGTGGGTCCACAACCTTGTTACCAAACGGCTCCAAGACGATTATCGTTTGGTCTTCGCCAGGGCGAGTGTTTATTCTTACACTGGTTATGTATAGCTAGCAGCTAGCAATAGCGGCTATAATGTCAACAAACACATCTTACCGGTATACATGGGGGTTTATTCGTCAATTACATAGAAATACCAATGTATGACATGACAGCGAAATAGCATTCTACTGAGTCAAGGTCCCCTAAAACGCTAGGGCAGCCTGAAAAGTCCCAATGAAGTCCATATTAGACTACCGGCAACTTAATAATTATTACTATGTAAATGAGCATTAAGCGACAACCTAATGATATAAACACAGCCACAAAAACCAAGCTAGCTAGCTAACATACCTTTGACGAAGTGGTCACTGCAGACACGGGCATTAGCAGACTGCTCCTCCCGACCGCAGACGCAGGTTTAAGATCCACCTTTTACGGCGTTGCTCTGTAAGTTTTCTTCTTCTCTGTTGGAAAACCACACAAAATATCGGCATTTTTCCACAGGGTAGATTCTCAGTGTGTCAGTCAGATAACGGCTGAAACGCTTCCAGCCCTCCATCTGAATTTGGCGCGCTCGCGCCGCTGCGTCGTGACGTCACGTGAAACCCACCCATTGCTCACTTCTGGAGCGAGCCCCCAGCGGCAGCCGAGGAACTGCAGCCACACGGCCCATTGTGGAACAGTTTGGACACCCCTGCCTTAAGCTTTATTCTGAAAGTAATTGAGAATGTTTCGCTTTGTTTTCTTTTTAATCTGCACCTGGATCAGAGATAAATAGTGGTTATAGACAGTTCCAAAACACATGCTGTGCAAATTAGCACCATACAAATATAATTTTGTAAATGCTGATCTTATCCTTAACTGTCGTTTTTCATTTGTTTCCTGACAGTATCAGCTCTTATGATACAATATCTGCTCGTAGCAGCAAAAATTCAACAGAAAATGCACTCTTACCTAATCAAACTCTAACCAAAGATGCAACTCTTATTTCACTTGAAAAATGTAATAGGCAAAACAAATAAAGTATAAAAATAAAATTTATAGCAGGACTGACGATAATAACAAAATAAGATTTTCCTCACCTATTGACCAAAATGAATGCATCTCCTGGGGGTTACTTGGCCAGGCGATGCCCTTGTTCTCAAGCCAAAAAAGGCAAATAACCCAGCTGTGCCTTCACATGAAAATATACCATGTACAGATGTTATTATATTTATTTATTTGTAGCAAAAGGGGACAGGAAGAGTAGTTCTCATTTGGCCAATTTAAGGGTATAAAACATTTAATCTAAATATCAGCAACAGAAATGCTGCTTGACTGGACTTTTCTTTCCTGTGTTCCCTCTCTCAGGTTTTCTTACTGTACAAAAATCTGAGGTTCAAATTTAAAGAAAAAAAAACTCCAAAATCTACTCATTCACAAAAACTTGCTGCCAGTCCATGGTGTTGATAAAACTTTGGTCTGATGAAAGACACAAAATGATGCTTTGCTTTGAATGAATATGTTATGGTTTTTATATGTTGTATTAATGTATTAATATTACATTTGTTTAAATTCAGTTTAGATTCAGCCTTTAAATGATTGACTGGGGCTTTTAACTCAAGCCAACCATCACTCTGTGCTAATTGTATGAGCTGTATCTGGATAAGTTCGCCATGGACATATGACGCCTGCCAGAAATTCAAGTAAACAAATGCCTGAGGCGGCTCAAGAGCTCATTACGGCTTCTATTACGTACCAGAAAATTCCTCTGCTCATTAGCTTTCCCGGCATTTCTTTAAATATTTTGTTACACATTTGTTGTTTGCTTCTTACTCTTGTGTGAATCAGTTTGCGATGTCCAGGGCATATTTCAGTGTTGGTTAAAAAGCATGCTGGAGGGAGGGTGGAAGCAGAAAACTGACTGTACAAGTGAAGTGAGTTTTGTTCATGAAATGCAGGAGTTACTGGTCAGGTGGGAGCTGAGGTCATTTGCCCAGCACAACGCTGAAACAAGATAAAATTTTCATACATTCTCTCTATCATAAATACATCACAGTGCCACTCTCTACAGCAGGCAGCCTGTGCACAGCTGTCTCTGTTCTATCAGGGTGTGGACATAACAACAGTGCCACTTTATACTACACAATTCAATTCAATACAGAAGGTTCAGAATTAACACTAACATGTCCAGAGCTTTAATGTACAATTTTCTTCTGAAGACTGTTTCGGAGAGGTGGCGTGCTTAGACTCTAACTGTTGTTGGGTTGTGTTGAAGAGATACGTAAGACAACAGTTGCATATGATGCAGCCCAAATCAAAGACAGTGCTTGCAAGGATGGTTTCTGACTGCATGATAGAGGTGTTCATGTCATTTTGCCCACCATGCATTCTATATTCATGTATTACAAGCCAATTGCCAAAATGTTATCAGGTAGTTTTTATGCTAGATGCATCACCAGCAGTAGCATTAACAAATCACCACATGGCTCTTTTACTTTGTGATTTTTTTGGAGAAGGATTGCACTTAGATGGTTAGGTATCTCTATTTAGCTGCCACACACCTAATTTTGACAGTGTGCTTCAACAAGAGCCTCACAACCAAAACCCTGAGCTGCAATGTCATCAAGAGACTTCTCCGTGGCTTTGTGAGATTTTGTGGCCTGGTTTCAAACCTTTGATTTGTTCCTTGACAGTTGTTTTACCAGAATGGAGGAAAAAAACTCCACAAGTTTAACTTCACAAGGCACTTTTCAGGATGAGACACTTTCTTTTATTAGAACAGTGGCTCAATTCACAGAGATTTATAATCAGCAGCAAAAAAAAAAAAAGGGCCACAGGATGACGAGTGAACACAGAGGCAGTTAATGGAGATGGATGGACAGTAAACATAACACAGAGGTGTCACAGATACACGCCTCTCTCCCTGTCTTCAAAGTCTGGACTCGGCCTCAGCCGCCAAAATAGTCAAAGAGTCCAGACTCATGCAGGAGGATGAGTTTACTTTTGGCTCTAAGTTCAGTTCCCATGTGTTCGACTGTTTTTGCACAGCTGTGAGTAAGACCATAACGTGATGTTGACCAAAGTGCTTTTTATTGCTCAATGGCCTGTTGGTTCATCCTCACCATCAAGGTGATAAACATGTGAAAAAGGCTGCAATGAGTTCATGGAACTGAACACACCCTGAACACCTCATTTATAGGCAGGGTTTTGAGAGCTAATGCGTAACGTTAGTGCATTAGGTGCATCACTGGTATTCTTTCAACACACATAGCAACTTCATCATCATTCCCTGAGGATAACTTGTCATTTCCTGCTATTCTGAGTCATTTCGAAAGGTTTTGAAAGATAAATCCTCTTTGCTTTGGTTGTATACGCAAGTGTCACATCACATCAATGGTACTGTTTTGAAAGTAGAAGAAAAACAGGATCAGGGAGGTTTAGGAAGCAGCTAAGGTGCAACATACAATGGCTGCGTTACCTGCCATTACATTACTTTTACAGCCCTATCTAGTGGCCACCAGCATTACTACACCTTAAAGCACATAGTGCGGCACTGTCAGGTTTCAGTCTTGACGGCAGCCACTTGCCAGTATTCTCTACTGTACAAAATATCAGTGCTCTTGCACAGGATAGGGAGGGTGATCCTTCCTGCTGTGTCCAATGTTCAACCCAACCTCACGTAACCATCATCAACTGTGTTTTGAAGACATATATAAACTGTAGTTTTATGTTGACTGAAAGGAAATAACCAGTAGAATCCAAATGAGTTTAAATCAACCTACATTTTCATGATTGATGATTTGTTGTCCTGAGGACTTTCTTGCTTTATGTGTGCAAAGGGAGATTTGTCCTTTGCTCTCGGCTGGTAATCCAAGAGCAAATTTCTTGCAAAGCCACTGCCGGTTATTTGTTTCAAAGTAAAAGCACAACGCAAATAAGATTGACCCTGATCCCAGAGTCTGGAAGACAGGACTCATCTGGCCACCTCAGCCAAATCAGGTGGTTGCAAATTTTGTCAGATATTTTACCAAGATGGCCAGGTGACTTTGCGTAGAGGGAAATAGATGCACAAGTTCAGGATGTCACTCTGATAAATGGGTCACCCAGCAGTGTCCATCTGTCTGTCTGCTACGTATATCCTACTGTCCATCTACCTACCTCATTCTTTCTTTGAATTTTTCTCTCAGGTCCCCCTGTTTCTCATTCTTGGCATCCAAAAATCTCTCATTCACACTCATCTTCCTGATTTCCCTTTTTCTCTCTCTTTCTTGATGATTATAGTTCCTTCTGTCCTCTTTTCCCTTGTCACCTTCATCTCTCAGTGCCTTCACCTTGATTTTGACTCTCTCTCTGTCTTCTCTTTATCCCATTTAATTTATTTTTCCTACACCTATTTTCCACTTGTTCTTCTCTCAGTCATTCTCTCTCCTCCTGTCCTTTCCTCCCTCTTGCATTCACCTTTAATTTCCCTCATCCCTCTCTCTCTCTCTCCACATATTCCCTCCTCCTTTAATCATTGTGCTCCCTCTTTCTTTGCCTCCCTTTCTGTCTTCTCTAGTTATGATCCACCATCACTGATGCCACTATAAGCCCACATATGCAAGTGAAGAAAATGTGCACATTAATTTGAAGCCAATAAATTCATGGCATTTTAAGTTATGTCAGTAATAAAAAGGAGGAGGATTTGGAGAAGCAAAGGTAGGGGTAAACAACAGAAAAAAATGACATTTTTAAAGCTTAGTTTGCATTGGTTTGCACTCTTTCCTTACTTTCTCTCCTCCCTGACTCTCTGTCTCCCTCTCTCCTCCTTCCCATGCTCTCTGTCTATCCTCCTCCTCCTCCTCCTGGTCTGTGGTGAACCACATGGTTAACTGCGGTCCAAGCCTTAACGCCTGTTTCTCGTAGACCTTGTGGCGGCACAATGACACACTGGGCGGCCAGTTGCCACAAAGCTCCACAGTCAAAACAGCTCCATCAACCAGCAGCCGAAACCCCAGAAACTTCTGTGACCACTTTGGGTTTTAGTTAATCAGACAGTTTAAGAAGAAAACATACCCATGCCCATAGAGCTGAGTGGCTGATTCCTCGAGGAACGATACATAGTCTTGTTTATAATCATAATAATAATAATAATAATACAAGTGTAAATAAATAAGAATCATTAGTTTAATCAGCCTGTATATTTAAAGGAAACACTTGAAGGATGTATTTTGCTTACTTAAGTTAAACTACTTCATACGTGACTATCTTTTTTTCTCTGTGAAATGTTATTTATTAGAGTCTGGGAATCAATTGTTTAACTTATTCTGACAACTCCTCTGACTCCAATTTACATTTTCAAGCTATTTTTAAGCAGCGCTAGTCATTTTTTTGTGCCCGACATCTTACTGTAAATCTCGTGACAGACCCATGTTTTCCCTGATGCACATTGTCTTAATTAACCAAAATCAAATCAATTATGGTCAATTTAGGAAAAAGAGCAGTGGCTATGAAATTACTGTCTTTGTGGTGATGGCTGGTTGCAGACCAAAAATGGTAAATAAGTTTTTTCAGTTTGAACAAATATGTGAACTACTTCAAACCTCCAGCTGCATGTGTAAACAAATTTAGTGTCAGCACTGTACAAATTATTACCAGCCTACAAGTACAAAGTTTGGGAAGCAATTTCCCTAAAATCCTTTTCCCAAAACTCAACCAGAACACCTGCAGAGCGTGCAGTGTTGCAGACACCGCTGGAATTACAACAGTTTATGCGAGGTAAAGCTAAAATTTGAGCCTTCGTCTGCCTGCGTGCTTCACCTTCTTTAGTGGGTATGCTTGGTCTGTCTTTGTGCCCACATTGTGTGGTCTCCTGCTGCCGGGAAACGTTCAGATGGATTCACACACAAGTCATCTGGATTTTCATATTTTGAATTTCATTTTAACAGCTTTGGAAAATTTGGTTTTTACCTCAAAACCCAAAGGGGCTGCAGACTAGAAAGTGGAAAAAGTGAGAGAAGAGCCAGAAATCTATGAAATGAACAAACTGTTTTCATCCAACAATTATCACGTCTCAACCGCTGCCTGTCCGTTCGCTCCACGAGCTACAGTCAGTTGCCTTGTAAACGTGTCTCAATTTTCCCTTCTGTCTTTTAAAGAGGAAGTGAAGGTAGTTCTTAAAGTTTACTTTATGGTGATCCTGTTTCAGTGTAACCACATATTATTGAGACCTCACTATTCTAGTCCACAGATTATTTAGTTCAGTGACACAACTACAGATTCATGATATTTCTGTTGTTTTGACTGTATTTGAACTGAACCTCAGGCAGAGTTTAATGTTGTCTCGTGTAGGAATGTTCTGGGTAACTGGCCTGTATTTGGGGTTTAATTGCACCTTTTAAGCCTGTTAATGTTTCTCACTCAACAAGCCTGCATTTAAACACCGCACTTCTGTAACACCACTCTGATGCAAACATACAGCATTCACTCAAGAGTGTGTTGAAGACGACGAAATGCAGGAACAATCATTCACCACGAAAATTTAATTTCAACTGAAGTTCTTCAGTTCAGTTTCCTTGAAACTCAGTTGCATAATTACTATTATCATCTTTTAAAATTTTTTCAATATTTTATTACTTGAGTACTTTCACGCTGCCAGTTTTGTGATGTCCTGTGTTTATGTTTTAATACCAGTGGCCAAAGACAATTTTCCAACTTAACAGACATATGGTTCTATCTAATCTGACGGCAAGTCCATACGCAACACCTACACCTGGGCACACAAAGGTGACAAACATACAAAGAAGGAAGGATCACGGTGGCCTCTCCAGCACGCGTGATGTTAAACCTCAGAAGATTTCTTGTGGCATTTAGGTGATTTGTACAGAGCCCATGTGAATATGATCCAGACATCACAAGTGGTTTAAACCCAGCTTACACACCTTGAACCACAGTTAAACTAATAGCACAGCCACAGCCCCAGCATGTAGCCTATATCCTCGCGTTCTGACATTTTTGAAATGTCCATCCACATGTGGGTGGTGTCAGCAAGGACCAACCGTAAGTCACCGGTCCCCAAAAACATGTTTTTTATTTTTCCACTCTGAAATAACTCCTGTCCACTGGTCCCTGATAATTACAGCATACATGACATTATCCCACGCATTGTCCTGTAACAGACAGTAACAAAAACCCTTCAGGAGTCAGACAAAAGGTCTGCTGGGAAGCCAGCAGCGTGAAACTAACTCCTCCAGACACGTACAGTCTTGTTCCTGTGGTCATAACAATCCAAGAGCTCTATACATTAACAAGCTCAGACATGCTAAGCACACCACATGCTGCTGCTTCGCTGCCTGACTGTAGCTGTTGTCATGTGAAAACCTGTAACAGCATTTGTAACGATCATCTTGATGTTAAACAATTCACAAACACATTAAAAGATTCACAGAGATACGAGATTTTTGGCTGTTCGTAATGACAAGGAGAGAGAAACACGACCAGGCAGGTGAAAGTGAAATGAGTTCTCAGGACACCAAGTGCTTTTGCAGATGATAGTGTTCTGACCATATAAATGGGGCATTACTGGTTTCACAGCCAGTGAGCTGTTAAACATTTTGTCTTTCCTCTATCTTCTATTTTCTCTCTGTCTCTTGTTTTGTTTTTTTTTAATGCACAAACATTTTTAAAACCCATGTCCAGAGGGGATTAGTATTTCTGGGTCAGTACTGATTTTTTTTGCTTTGCTCTTAAGAGATTTCAGTGAATTGCTCCCATGAGCTAGAGGTCCAAATTTATTCTCTAATTTACCGAGATTTTTACTGTGCACAGAGTTACTGCCGCTCGCAACACTTTAAACAGAAAAACAAAACTTCACAGCACATGAACAGCACATTGACGATGACTCAGATCTACGACCTACTGTTTATTATTTACTTTTATACATTTACTTTTGGGGGTTTTCCTTGAAAGTCCAGTTCCCCTTCACCTTGAAACCTGTGATCTTCTTCATACCAGACCACACATCCCTCACGTTGTTTTGGTTTAGCTTGTTGACCAGCTTCCTGCTGTCACCATCTTTGCTCTTCCACAGCCTCATTTTCAGTTCCCTCCGCACGCCCCTCAGTAGGTTTCTGTCGCTGTCCTTGAAGCCTCTCCTCTTTCTGTTCAGCAGCTGCTTCGGGTCATAGGTGATCCAGATCTTGCTGTTGATGTTGTCCACACAGAAGTTTGTGTTGTCTGTTGTGCCATCTGTCATGGAGGCGATGCCATCTCCATGGAGCTCACATTTTATGATGATGGTGACAGTGCTACAGTAAAGGTTTGGGCTAAAATAACTTTGATAAGGTTAAGGTTGTAGTCATGGTCATGGTTAAAAAGAAACTGTGGTGACTGTCGGTTGGAAGCAGGAGATGAACAGCAGTGTCCCGTGTTAAAGTCCAGTGCTTTGTTGATCGATCCATCCACCTTATCTGTTTATGCCATGATGTTTTGAAGTGGCTCTCGTCCTCTTCCTTGGTCTGACATGTTTTGTGCACAGCTAATTCTCTGATGATCCTCTGTGACAGCACCCAACGAGGTTGCTAAGAAATTAATGATGTAACCGCAAAGCATCTCCAGCCCAGTCCAGCGTGTGTCCGTGTTTTGGGTTCATGTGTTGTCACGTGTGCTCGCTCTTCCTTCCATGTGACCTTCTGTCTTTTTCAGTATCTCTGAGGCCTTATGCTCTGCCGGCCTCTGTGACATCACCATACCTCCTGTCCATGGACTCAGGTGACACACACACACACACACCTGAGTCCATGTGTGTATGTGTGATGTAACTAAAGAGAGAGCATATGTTGTATGGTATGTGAATCAGCGTGATCATCTTTACAGTGTTCAGTTGCATTATGCAGCTGCAAACAGCATGAACAGAACTGGTTTGCTTACAGGATTAAACAGGTTTATAGTTGCTTTTAGATTAAAGGATTTGGTTTATGTTGAACTTCTCATGATGGCAGCTTTGCAGCCATTTTGGCACCAGTTTGTCGACATTTCTGCTTGTCTGCTCGCTAACTGGGACACATCATGGCTATCAGACATGATTCTTATTTCCTATTTATAACTACAACACAGATTCTGACATAGAGTTTACTCCCACTTGATGATCTTGCACATTTTGACCTGAACACGGCAAGTTCCACCCTGTGACTCCCCGTTGCCTCAAGCTACTGATAAAAACTAATGGATACTGGCATACATTTATGATTAACGAGGAATGGAGTTATTTGAAAACACATAACTTACCCAGGAGTTGTTAACCTCCCCCAGGCTCTGTGTATGGCCTGTGCAGCATGAGTTGCTCCAGTGCCTTAAAGCTTCAAGGCACAGTAAGATGAGGAATCTTCCTCACACAGAGGAGCAACCAAGGACTCCAAGCTCCTAAACCTAACTAACTAGGAGCAACCTCACTCTACAACACTAAAACTATCTTTACCACCAGCATCCACACAAGGTTTGCAAACAACACCCACTGCCCAGAACTGAAAGGTGAGCTTGGCTGGCCACGAGCCCCACACTGGGTGACACAGGTGTAACCATTTTCTCTAATGAGCCTGATCTCAGCTCTTAAGCTAAGCCTTTGAATCAAACCATCAGACTGTGGTGAGGGGAGGTGAGGTGAGGTGGGGTGCAAGTCTCGTCATGTCATCAGAGCACACAGACAGAGCGGCCACTATTTGGTTAATACAAAAACCCCACCTGCCTCCACAGCAAACAACTAACAAGAAGGCAAAGTCTGACTGAATCATGCATGCAGAGTCTGAATTATCAGGTTTAGATGATCATGACAAAAAGAAATACGTATACATGTAAACTGAATAATATAAGTTAATATGCACAAAGTTAGCGTGTCATGAAATTGTTCTCATGGCTTCAAACTGGTGAAAACAGCATCTCTCCTACAGAATACACACGCATCGTAACATCAGCTGTACACGTATGCACACTCTCAGAAGTTCGGGACATGACCGAGGCTTTTTTAGAACATTTGGTCTCCCATGAGTCACTGCTGCCCCTCAGCTGAATGAGATCACATCTCACTGATCACATCAGAATAAACACACTCTCACGGCCATGTGAAGTCACGTTATGGAGGCACATGTAAAACAGAGTGTGACTCATATTCTCAGTCGCATTAACAACCTGAAAATTATTTAATACATAAAAAAAAAAAAGAAACTACTGTGTCTTGTCGCTATTCTGATGCTCCACAAAATGTCAAAGCTTTTTGCATTGGATTCTCAGTAGTTTAAAGTTACTGGGGAGATGTCAGTACAAAGTGGAATTTTATGAGTATGAAGCAGGACGGTGCTGTAAAACAGGTCAACTGAAGAAGAAGAAATGTTATTCTTCAAGTTTTACAGTGCGGGAGTAACAGTAGAAAGTTTGACGAACAGAAACTACTAGAAGGTCCATTTGACTGGTGAAACTCAGTAAACAATATAAAAATGAGACTGCTGTGTCCTCTGTGTCCCGCTGACTGTGCCAGTAGTCAATTTCAGAAGAATTCAGACTCATTAGCCTCTGAAGCCTTCATTACTGCACAATAACAGAGAAGAGAAACAGCGGTGGCAGTAGCTTAAGAGAAGCTGGCGTCGGACCAAAAGGTTGTTGGTTGAAATCCTGGGGCTCACGGGGGAAAATCTGTATGGGAAAAGGAAACAACAAATGTCTTTTATTTCCATCAACAACTAGAGACAATGTGCAGACATGCAACAGCTCCAGTGGATCTGCTGCAGAAGACTGTGGTCACACTGGTCAGCTCCCAGGTATGAATGTCTGGAGTCACCACAAAAGCCCCTCTCTGGTTCTGAATAAGTCTTTTATGACATTGCGAAACAAGCAAGAACTCAGATTACATGATGTGGGCACAAAATTTATACGAGGATTTTATTTCTCATATGATTATATAACGCTGTATATAATATTCCTCATTCCTCTGTCATGGAAAGATTATGTGACAAAACCACAAATTACACACCCTGTTTTCACATGTTTGCTACATGAAAAGGTTAGCTAACAGTCTGGTTTTGGCAGCAGCCAAACTGTTTTGGCCAAGTTCGAACACAGTCTTGGTCAGTGGTTAATCTCTGTTTGTAGCGTGCGACCAGGAATGAGCGTAGAAAACACTAAAAAAACACAAACACGTACAAATAATTTTGTTATAGAGAATCTGGATTACATAATGACCAAATTACTCAGAACAAACATCACTTTATATTGTATTATTTTCATATAAACTTTAAGACAGAGTGGCGCGTCTAATTCACATACACACACACACACACACACACACACACACATACACAGAGTGCAGTGCCTGGGTCTCTGCTCCTCAGCGCAGCAGGCAGATCTGCGCTGGCATCATAAAACGGTTGTGGCATCTTGGTATTTTCTGGCCGTCTGTCCTGCTTTCTTGTATAACAGATCCCTCTGGGCTGTTATTTTCAGCTTCTACAATGGGTCACTTGTTGGAGACAGAGGACACAGGACACACTGATTTGTTTTTGCATAATAATTTCATTTCTTGACTTTGCATCTCAGTCAAATTGCAGACAAATAGGTTGGCCGTGTGGATGATCCTGCCTGTATGACTACTCTTGGTCAATGCTGTGCTGGGCAGCCATCATTGGTTTGATGGTAAATAACAGAGGACTTCTGGCTCCCGGCAGGCTATTACCACATAAACACTGGTACTGCTGGATCACAGCGTCCAACACATAAAGAATTCAAGGGAACACCCACAAAAACCATGTGTTTTTTCCTCTGAATTTTAAACTTTTTGGGGGAGAAAAACACATCAGTATAAAGCTACAGGTCAGGGTTAGAGGACACATTCAGGATGGTGAACTGAGACCTAGAGTCTCCTCTTTGATACATTATTTTCTACAAATTTCCCTAAAACTAATCAAGCTATTTATGTGCCTAAACCTAACGAAACCCTGATCATTCCATGAGTTTAACCTTGTGTTTGTCTTGTGACCATGTCAACGAAGGTCTGGTACACCTGCCACCATGAGGGCGCCATTTCATGAGACGCTCCTGTGGGTCGCTTCAAAGGGTATGGCAAAACAATCTATAGGATCACACTGGAGGATTTGTTGTTCCACACAAATACCAGTATTTATAAAGGCACACGTGCTGAGAATGCACGCTTCATGAATACTTCAGACCATATGTACAGAAAGATATTTTTCTTTAACCAAAGCTCAGTCCAACATTTTTATTTTCACAGGTAAAATGATGCATTGATGCATCTTGTATTTCATCAGTGTGTTTTATGTCATTGTTTCAGTGAAATCAGTAAGAAGTTGTTGATGACAAACAGTGTGCGGCCCGGTGGTTCCTGTGGCTTGCTGTGCTGCCACTGCCTGATTTACAGCTAAAGTGTTTATAAGGCCTCAGCGACAGAGACTGAAATCTCGCCTGGATCCAACCTCATCGGCCAATAAAAAGAAAGAAAAACTGTTGGGGTTTTTTTTTTAAGTGTTTGGACTGTTGGTGTGATGTCAGTGGTAGATCAAGAAATTTAAAGCAGCATGTCGTTTCTAAAGCTGAGACCACGTTTTAGTTCATACCTCCATTTTCTACTGTACCTTAGAGCCAACAACTCTGTATGTTTGTATGAATGTATGATGGAAGCTTGGCCACATGCCAGATGTTGTGTTATCATCTCAGAAAACTACACTGAGCAGCAGTTTCTGAGACAATAAAGAGGAAGAGCAGCACATAGACTCAAACGTTCAGATAATGTACTACGGTAATGTTGTTGCAGAAATAAATGACTTGTAGCATATATAAAAACAAACCTTCTCATCGCTGCTGTGGTTTTCCGTTCATTCATTCAGCCTTAACATATACAGGGTGGTCCAGTCAGAGCAGTTCACGCTCTTGCATGGGTGCTCTGCAAACACAAGCCTGCAAAAGCAAAACACAAACAAGTGCAAACAAAAGAGAGATTTAAGTTCAATCTGTAACTGTGGTCATCAAACACAAGGACAATACATTCATGTCACATATGAAAGTATCAAACTGCAATAAACTCTGAATATGTATCACAGCATTTTTGTTGCATGCTTTTTGTGCATGCATGTAGAACAAATACATCACACACAGACACACACACACACACACACACACACAGACACTCAAACAAGACAAGATTATATGCACAATGTACAGTATGTACAGTCAGATAGAACGAGGATGGTGGGGATTTGGCAATGAGATCACGTGTGTTCTGCCAAGCAGCCGTGACATCATGTTATGTAACACAGACATACGCACATGCACTCACACACATGCTCACACATAACTCTGTCCGACTTGTAGACAAACTCACAGGAATGAATGAGTAATACAATCTGGTGAGGAGCGCGGCTCCTTCCCTCTTACACACACACACACACACACACACACACACACACACACACACACACACACACACACACACACACACACACACACACACACACATACTGTACCAGCAGCAGCTTTGAAAACATTTACCTGTTGATCAAAATCACTTGTCCTTAATAATCAGACTTAAACCAACAGTTGGACATGCAGCTGCATTTAAGGACACGAGGAGAATTTACATCCACAGGAAAAATAATGGCTTGAATGAACAGTTAAAAACATCAGCACAGAGCAACATCTGGCTGTCTCCCCAGAAACCCCATAACAGACCTGTATTAAGTTAAACACACAAACACTAATTTTGTTACACTGCTCAGAGTTTAACACAGAAATACACAGTGGACAGTAAGAGGTCAGTGATATTTCTGACACCTGCATGAGAGGAGAAGTAGTGTGTGTGTGTGTGTGTGTGTGTGTGTGTGAGTTTATTTTATTCATTCAAGGGCGCATTGCTCCAAGCATTGATTTGGTTTATTTTTGCACATGTGGGTCACATGTCTGTCTCAATGGCAGCTTTATTGTGCATGTCCATGTACAACAGTGCGTGTGCTTACGTGTGCAACGTGTGCAACGTGTCCTTTCTGTCTGCAGCTATTCTTGTCCACAATGCTTCACCATGTGGCAAACCTACATTGTGGGTCTATTTCCAGTGTTTTTATCAGCTCTGTGCCCATGATCATCCACTGCCAGGTAGTCCACTGACACTGCCAGAGCGGAAAAAAAAAAAAGGTTTAAACCTCGGTGTGAAAGTTTTACACCTCGTCTACAGCACTGTGAAAACATCACATCGGAGGCAGCGGCAATCAAACTCCTGCAATTTTATAAATCAGCGCTGAATCAAATGAATAGGTGTGATACCAAAATGATCACTTGTGCAAACAAACTCACACAGACTTGTTACCCAACTCAGAGTTTTTTCAGACGCTTCTAGCTCATTGTTTCAGTTTCATGGTGAATCTACTGTTTAACTCAGTCTCAGGGAACAGGCTGTGATAAACCGACTGTGAACTGGCTGCCCAAACAGCCGACAAAGTCAAGGACCAGCTGAGGGATTCTCAGTAGCTGGTGGAAAACCAGGTCTGAAAGGAGAGTGAAGGCTGGATTTACATTTATCAGGTGACCAAAAGAAAATGCATCTTTAAAATTTGTCAGATGTCAGAATATCTTCCAAGCCTTACAAACCCATCTGTATCATTCCTTAAAGAAATGGTTTGATGTTTTGGGCTCCTTATTTCTGAGAATTAAACGAGGAGACTGAAACCACGCTGGTGTGTGTCTGGATGTGTGAATGGACAAAGAGGTAACAGGTTCCATGGTGTAATGGTTAGCACTCTGGACTTTGAATCCAGCGATCCGAGTTCAAATCTCGGTGGAACCTTCCATTCTGCTTTCTCACCTTTGACCCTGATGCTTATGAAGAAACATCACAATAAAATAGAACTTTGTTGGCAATAGATTCTGGATGAAGGTGATGTACATTATATATATGTACTGTTTACATTTACATAGTTAAAGTTATGACTTGAGTTAAATGTAAAACTCTTGGTAAAGAAACAGTTCTTTCAACTTTACCAAGAAACAAACAACAAAACTGCAGAATAATATCTCCCCCTTTGCATGACCCTCTATGTATTTGACCCCCAAAACTCAAATTGATGAAGATGCTTTTAATATATCATGTTGTTTGACCTTAAAGGAATATCGCATTGAAAACAATCACCACATGCTGGCTTGAAAGATGAAATTTACAAAAGGTATGGCTTCTAGTGTTCAAAATGCCAACCACAATCCAGAAACCTCTCAAATCACTCCTGCCACACATCCCCTTCCTCCAAAAATCTATCTATCCAAAGATTCACACTTTCTTAAAAATATGGCTAAATTTAACCACTGTGTAAGCAACAAGCACAGGTTGTGTATTCATGTGTGTTTCGGTGTAAATATGAAAGCATAACTCAAACTTGGTCGGGGATTCCAACCACTAACCTTCCAGTCAAAGCTCACCCCTCTAATCCATCAATGATGAGACCAGGAGGCGGTGTTGGTGTTGGCGCTGGTGTTGGTGTTGGCGGCTGAGGGAAAAGTGACAGTGGCGGATTTAAATAACTCCAGAGCCACATCAGAGACATTCTTAGCCTGAGTGTGAACACCGAGCGATGTGGCCTCATCACATCGGAGCTCCAGTGATTAGGAAATATTTCTGACACAAGTGTAAAGACATGTGAAGCATGAAGTCATTAAGTATTTGTTTGTTGACCGCTACAAAGAACTGGATGACGTAATGTTAGAGGACAGTCTGTCAACGCTTCAGACTGGAATGTGCTGAACATTGGTGAAATCTGACAGTGAAGGAATCTGGTCTCTCTGATGATTTTGTTTGCGTTCAGCAAAATCTCCCATGAACATAAGGTGGTATGCGCTTATTGAATGCTGCTGTAAAAGCGTGCTTCTGTCTTTGTGAAAATTGAGATGTTTAAATTGAACCATTTTCGCCCTTCACTGTGTTCTAGATTTAATTGTGAATGGATAATATTGCCACTCTACAAGTTAAAATGTTTTATTTAGAATTTAAAATGGATAATAGTGGAGAGGTGGAGCCTCAGAGCGACGACGAGATCAGGCTGCCTGGCAGTTTTCTTCCTGCTTGAATTTTTTGCTAGAAGCTGCATTTGTGTTACATGAAGC
Organism: Toxotes jaculatrix; assembly: GCF_017976425.1. Lineage (NCBI taxonomy): Eukaryota > Metazoa > Chordata > Actinopteri > Toxotidae > Toxotes > Toxotes jaculatrix. The sequence goes on along the minus strand of NC_054396.1, from coordinate 27,828,363 downwards.
TGTTTATTGAATGGTTATGAATGAATTACATCTACAACAGGCCTCATTCACAAACATTTAGAGGGAAGAAGATGCTGAGCTCCTCGATAAAGTGCATTAAGGGCTTGTTCTTTTGATGTTACATCAGTTACAGTCCGCTTGGAGGATGTTTTATACGTGGTAATACGCACTGATGGTGACATGTTGAGACAGTCAGTGCAGCCTGTTTCCAAGAAAGAACCTTCTGGAGAAAGAACCTTATGGAGACAAGTACGTGAGGGTGAAAAACAGGAAAAACTAGCAAAGATTTCCACATAGCCTCAGTTTTTACTAAGAATCAGCTCTGCTCTGCTGCGAAGAGACACACCAGGATGCTGCTTTCAATTAAAACTTCCTGTCCCATCGTGGTAACGTGTGCAAACATTTAGAGAAGACCTGTTCAGACAACAGAATATGTGCAAGCACAGCATTCCAGCTTCTGTCCCCAGCACATCAATGAGTCAGCTAAGAACCACTTTCTTGGAAAATCCTACCATGGAAAAGACATCTCAAGTGTATTCCTTGTTTTGCATGGAACAGCGTGTTCTTTTAGTTTCATTGGCATGTCCTTTCCTGAGCAACATGCCACACATGTTCAACTAACAGAATAATAACATGACTATAGGTATTGATTTGTCTTTTTTCAAGATTTTACCTCCCAAACACTCAAAAAGTTAGTGGTGCAAATAATGCAGTCATGGTAAACAGGTTTGACTAAATTATTCAAATGATGGGCCTCAGGTATTTGTTTTTTAACAAAAGTGAAACGTCAGTCTGGGAAGGTCAGCAGCCTCTTCAGATTCAGTCCTGATCCATCAGCCTCGAACAGCATGACGCTGTAAACTGTTTATCAGGTCTACACTGCCATCTAGTGGTTAAACTCAACAGTACAAGGGTTTAGCACATTTCCTTTGACCATTTCCTCAAGAATTGTGAAGTGTAGTTTTGAGGTGTTTGTTCTTTATTCTCTCCACTACATTTAGTATTTACATTACAGATTAAGATTTTACATAGAAAACACTTTTCTGTGAGTCAGTCAGTTAAAGGCAATTTCATTAAGCACATCATCTAAAGTGTGCACTGGATGGAAAAAAAGACTGTTGATTGCTATTAATTTGAATATTATTATATAAGAACAAACTAGTTAAAGTTTAAATCTGTGTTAATTTTCACACAAGATTCAAAGGACATTCATTCTTTTTCAAATTATCCTTTTTTATTCAAGTTTACCAAAATCAAATGAAAACAAATGTTAACACATCTCAGCATGATCTACTCCAAATCCAACGCAACACTACAAAAATATATATAAAAAGACTCAACTAAAACCATCCAACAGAAACTCAAAGAACTTCCCAAATATTCACAGATCCTTTAGAGTTACTGCAACTTTTGCTTTGAACCAACAACAAAGTTTAACTTGAGGAACAATTTCAAAATGAAGAATCACATTAAACTCCTCTGCTCAGGGTTTTTTTTTGTCTGATAATAAACCATGACGAGACTTTTATAACATAGTCTGGTACTTGTGGACACTGGGATTAAGAGGTAACTAAATCCTCTCGAAGTGATTAGAAATAATATTCAATTTTTCTGGCTTAACAGCTAATACTGTGAGGATTCATTAACCGCTGTACTGAGCAAAGTCAAAATGAAATATCCTGAGAAACAGAACTGAAATAGTGGCCTGAGATCACCATTACCCCAAAATCAATTTTATAACAATTTAAAAAAAGGTCTTCTTAGTCCAAAACAAATATCCTCTTCCTTTTGTTTCTTGAGTCAAAACATGTTTTAAAAGCTTCTGACCTCTGAGTCATGAATGTAAAATAAGAGATAGGTGTTGACAACAGAGTCTGATCCAAGGGAGGTGAAGATGTTTTAACCCTCCACCTTGTTTCAGCCTGTCATGACAGCACCACCCTCTACCTCAAGGCTAGAAACTTTCCAGCTGTCACCAACGTTCCTTCCCACCAGGAAACGGTCAGGGTTAGCCCACCCTGAGAGGCGGAGCTACGAGGACCACGCCGTCTCCTCTCACAAACAGCATGGGGATGTTCCTCTTGGTCGACTTGAAGGGCACAAAAAGAATGAAAACCTTTAGTTTACTAAACATGACATTCTCAAAATATGTATATAAATAGGATTTGGTGGGCTCTATTGATAGCAATCTGCAACCTCACCACTGAATACAACTAAATCCTGCATACTGGTCTTTTAAAAGTACTATAAGCTTTACCAAAATATATTTAACAGACATACAAACAAAACTATAATTTCCACACATAATTTCATATATTACAAATACATTCTAGAGTGGCTTCTCAAGATCTGTAGATCTGCTCTAGTATTTTACACACTATAGCACTATAGTACTGACATAAATTTTCAGAGCTGTAAAATCTTGTTTCATAGTATAGACCCATGTCACGAAGCTGGACTTATCAGTAAATATTAGCTTATTGCAGATACTGTGTATCAGTAATTTTGTCCTTGAACATCTTCTCAGATCCTCTTTCCACTCTTCTACTGTCAAGGTCTCCGAAATTCTTGGATTCTGCTTATTAACATCAATAAAGTAATGTAAACGTGGTATTTTGTATAAAGTATGTAACAAGTGCATAAGAATAGAGAAGTAACATCCATGCTGTACCTTGTAGAGCTCTTCATAAGTCTCCTCGTCAATCTCCACCGTCGTCACAGTCTCTTCCACATCACCCAGGATCATGTTCAGGTGCTGATCGTAGGCCTGGAACAAGAACCCAAACAAAAATAAGAACCCAAAAGAGTATACACAAAAGTTTGCAAGACAAGAGCACCAGAAGCAACAAAACTGCTCATTTACAAGAAATACTTTGTAGAAAACGCTGCCCAAAAATCTCTGATTTTAAGCAATGTTCTCTGCAGAAGTAATGTGTGCAGCTTACATGCAGTCGGCCACGGAGCTCCCTGTCGTTCCTCATCTTCACATAGATCCGCTCATCAAGGCTGAGTCTGATCAGATCGAGTGGCTCCTCGACTGTGTTGGTAGTTGGTTGCTGCAGCACACATAAAGGACATGAGTTAGAACAATAACAGATACAGATTTCTGCACCTTTTAACGACAAAATCAAATTGCATTTCAGTGGACTCCTATTTCTGTAGCTCCATACGTAGTTAAGCCCAGCATCTACCCACTGACAGAGCTTAGTATTTGTTTTTCTGATGGATAAATCCCTTGCGTTCACAGAGAAACCCAAAGGTCAATGTTTCAATTGTATTTTCAAAGTACAATTCAAAGACTTATATTTAAAAATGGAAAGAAAAAATATTCTGTGCGCTGCAGGATAAGTAGTAGCCATTTCTCTATGTTTCATGATTTTGAAAATACCCTCAAAACAGAGGGAAGAGTTTGAGGATGCTTAACTCAGTGACTCGATATCTATAAGAGAAGCGCGATCTGAGGCTACAGCTGGTGAAATGCTTGGAACAGAATTTGAAGCTGTAACATATTTTCACTTATTTGAAAAAGCAAACTCAACAACAGCAGTGACAGTGACATGAGAAGAAGAACAAGAAGCATGTAATTGTGTTACATCTAACTCTGAGAATACACACACACACAACAAGGCGCAGGCAAGCGTGAGCTTTAGTACGACCAGTCCATCCACACTGTGCAAACCAAACCCAGACCTTTTACGCTATTAAACGTTATTTTGTTCTAGAGAAGAGTCTTATTTAATTTTCATATACACGTATATCGATATACGTGTATCAGAAATATTTAGAGCAATGCTCAGTTCAGCTTTTGCAGTTAATTTAGGATCAGTAAACCAGACCTGACTAATCCAAACTGACACCCGGGAGCGCAGACTGAAAGGAGATAGCGCTGTGGAGACAAGTGAATTAAATTAAATTATATTGTTTTATTCACTGTGTAAGACCCACTGTCTTTCTTTTAATCTTCTAACACATATTTGTGTCCGGTTAATGGACAGTTAGATTTTAACAATACATGTCCAACTCGTTTAATCAGCATTGGGTAGTTGTCCAACTGTACAGCAACCAAAGCAGAGCCCTGGCCAACACTGATAACTCTGAGCTTTCTTATACTAAACGGGTTTAATCTTTATCACGCTTGATTTAACGTGAACCTGAGCTCAGACCGGTCAACACACACGTTTTGTCATTTTGACGTTAGCATCGCAAGCTAACCAAGCTAATTTAGCTAGCCTTAGCTAGGCCCCTCCGGGTTGTTTACAGAGCAACAACAAACAAAGTCACACGATGACCACACTAAACCGAGTACACGAGTAAAACTGACTGGTGAGATTATTTCTAGACTACTTTATGCACGCTGTACTTTAAAAATAAAAGCAGACTTGAACGCAGCTGCACCAACCTGCTCAACTTCGTCCGCCATGATTTTTGAGTCTGCGTCTGTCTGGCCGTTGCGGCGGTTGCCAGGTCAGCCAGAAAAACGCATTTTCAGAAAAAAAAAGTGCAGAGGAGATGCTGCGGCCTTGTTTTTTTTTTAAATATACCCAGAATCATTTGGTGGATGTGTCAACTTACTGTTGGCGTGTCCAGCTTGTTTAAATGTATTAAGAGCGATATGCAAAGAAATTATTAATACAAACACACTAGTCATTTAAATTAAAACTAAAAACAGAAATATGTCTGTTCAGTTCTTCATATTTTATCTTACGTTTTCTGTTTTTCCCCATGTATTATGTTTGCCAGTCATCTTGGCAGAGATGCTTAATTCCTCTAAAACGTATTCATTTATTATTTTGTTTCCTAATAAATTATTATCTTGTCATTAATTATCATGTCTTTTCATGCTTTTGATTTGCGCGATGGGGGATTATAGTGCCAACATGGCAACCCGCTACGTAAAGATAAGCGGTACCACTCTCCTCTCTGTGTCTTTCCAGACCTTTCCATCCTCCGCGTCTCCCTACGTCGTTGCGAACGGTCAAAGTGTGCGCTGGTAAGCTTTCGTTTTACACCAGACTTTATTATTTTTCTGCCGCTTTATATTTGTTGTCACTCCGTCACAGATTAGACCTCATTTTTACAGCCTGTTGTCGTATTTCGGGCAACAGCTGTCAAGTTTGCAGGATCCAAGGTTCGGTCAGGATATGGCGATAAACGGTCAGGAAGTTTAAGAGTTCAGCTTCAGGTTAAAATAAAAAAGTGTTAGAAGCTACAATCCGATGTACAGAAGGTTATAACGCTAACGATAATCGATATCGGCCAATATTACTGTGATATTGGCTTCTGTGATGGACTATAACCATGTAAAGAATTGTTATCCTGCATCCTGTAATGTTAGCTAAGTGACTGAAACTGGGCACACAATAGTAGAGTTTATTATCACTATTATTATTGTTGTTGTTGTTATTATTATTATTATCTATGCAGCTAAGGATAGTGAATAATATCTTCTTTATAAGCAGGTTCATGCCACGTTACTGTTCTCCCACTGTTTGTGCCACGTCCTCCGCAGGTTTTGAATAAGCCGAGAAATTAAAGCTATGAATTTTCAGCTTTTTGCAGGTTTTTAGTTAAAAGCATTTAGCCCAAACTCAATTTTAATTCGAGTCGAAGCAATAAATCCTTTAATCAGAAATATTTTGTGGATTTTTTGGACTCTTTTCTAGACAAAGTCATCAACTTGGGCAAATTTTTAATATATGATTTTTTGTGTGAAGTCTGTTGCTTCATGTAGAAATTGACATAGTTTCCAGGTGGACTTTTTGGTCATACAAACCTGCCTGTGTTTGCATTTGTCCCCTGCTATTTGCATGTGTTTGTGTTCATCCTTGTCCAGCGACTAAATCATTTGGTTCTACAAATAAAAAACAAATCTGTGTTTACATATTTTTCACTCATTTGCTCTTTGTATGTTGCGTTCCTTTCTTTCTGTGTGTATTAAATATGCATATGAATTTATCTGTGCGGAAGTGCCTCCTCTCCCAGTCCAGCCCAGTGCTCCATACTGGGTGTGTGTGCAGGCAGAGGAGGTAGAGCAGAGCGGCGGTGTTACCCATTCCACCCTCAGCTGCAGCGTAGCTCTGTGGTGGAAGAGATCCCTGCTACAAACCAAACACAACAGCTGACACGTGGCTCAAAGCTTCTGTTTGACTGATGACAGCATTGCTTATTTAAAGTGAAAACAAACAGTACTCATGGCATCCCGTCACGTTTCGTGCACCTCTATGCTGGGTATGCATGTGAATTGGTGTCGAAATGAAAAACATTTTCACACAGACACTTCTTTGCAGGTTTTAAATCAGAACACAGGCCTAGAAGTGGTAGATGGTGCAGTAATGCTACTCTAAGAGTAATGATAATATCTTTAACCATCTTCTTTGCCTCCCTTCACTCTTCTCTCTCTTACTCTCTACTCCATCGTCTCATCCTGCAGGGCCCACCGTGGGAGAGGCCGGCCATTAGATGGCGCCCAGCAGCAGGAAGGTAGAAGCTGACGTCACAGTCCGGGTCACCACTCCAACTGAGTGAATCATTTACTTTTTTAAACACGCGACCAAACTTTATCAAAACTGTCACTGGAATTTTGACCTCAGCTTAAAAATAGTAAAACTTTTGGGAAGTTATGTTTTAGCAGAATGTCATCTCATCTGTGACGTTCTCCTGAAAATGTCTGAATTTGATGCACACAGACAAATAAAGTGACACTGACTTTAACATCTTGTGTGGACTTTTTTTTTGATGAATGATAAATGATGATCAAGTAACTTGTGGAGTTATAGAGCAAGAATATCTGAAATAAAAATGTCAGTGCAGATGGAAGGTCAGAGCAAACAACTCCACTTAAGATTAAACCTGTGACATTTTGCAAAGCCTGAATTATAGTTGCGTGTCGCAGGGTTAACACATGGTACGGAGCCTAGGTATGTAGCTTCTGTTGTATAAATACACGCAGCCAACCGTCGCTGTACATCACAAAGTAAATATAAAGAAAACAAAACACTTACTGTGGGAAATATAATTAAAGTAAACCATGGTGGTGTCGTGGTGCTATCAACAGTAAAAATCTCACTATAAATCAAAAGCTAGATCAAAATAACTGTTAGACTTCAGATAGGAATCTAATTTAATCTGTTGCACAAAACTCTTCTAAATCTTGACCATCTTCATTTGGAAGGAATTCTGGGTAAACTGAGACCTTTTTTTCATGACAGAAAACATAGCTGACTGAGTAATCACATCACACTGCACAGCTCCCTCCACTGTTTGCCTTCTGGAGGAAATTCAACTATTTTCGCTGGGTGACTGTGGTGTCCAAAAACTCTTTTACTTCTAATTATTAGCTCCGCAGTATTTTTGTCTCAGCTATGAGTTAACCCGAGGGTAGTGTGGCTAAATTTTAAGACTTGGAATAAGTCTTTATTTTATGAAACCATCCACTTCGCCTTAGACTAATCTAAGAGAAGAATTGAGACTGGGCTGATGCTGCAGACACATCTAAAATATTTTTGTGAAACTGGCTCCAGGACCTTGAAACTGAAGCAGCTAAGTAATATTCATCTATCATTCATTTTATTATTTACACCTGTGTTTTACCCACTGCTACCTGACAAAATGTCTTCTCTAAAAAGGCCTCTGGTTGTACTGGGCAAGATCAATTACTGTACATATAGGTGGGTGGAGAAGAGCAATAAAATGAAGGCGATGAGATAAAACTTTTATGATCTGGTATGGGGAAATAGGGTCAAGATTACATATTAAACTGAACATGAGAATAGAGTGCTCAGAATGGGAATGAAGCTCTCCTGCTCCAGAAAAAAAATAAAAAAATAAAGAAGGAAATAAAAAATCCCAGACAAGTTTATTTCAGTGAGACACAGGGAAACAAAACACCTAATTCAGGCTCAGTAGCTGCAGGTAACTCTGAGAGACGTACTGTGATTTTTCCAACAATCAAACCAATTTACAACTGAACCATTAAATCAGATATTTTCTTTTTAAATACAGAGTGAAGAGTGGTTCACTGGTGAAAACCAGCCAGATGCAATCTCATCCATGCCCACAGCAGGTCAGTGTTGGCCCACAAAAACACAGACTTCCTCTTCCTGTCCAGTCGCTGCTTCCAACAGAAATAAACAATGTTGGTAAGTTCGAGTGGAGAAAAAACAAACTTTCAGTGAAGACCATGTCAATCATCTGGGTTTTAAACGGAACATGTAGAGTGATTTCACTGAAGGAAATCTTAAAATGAAATAAAATATAATTCCTTTTTAAATAATATATTCACTATTTCACAGATTAGGAGAGAGAGAGACGGCATCTGAAGGAAATCATGGTTCACATTTAAACAAATAAGCGAGAGACACAAGACACAGAGAGGAGATTTTGGAAGCTCTGAAGGGATTTTCTTTCATTCACCCACAAGAGCATTAGTGAGGTCTGACTCTGATCCTGGGTGATGAGGCCTAGCTTTGGGTCTGCGTTCCAGTTCACACCGGAGGTGTTGGTTTGGGTTGAGGAGAGGACGGAAGGGGTCACGGTTATAGGGGTGTAAACCAGCTGCAGCTGTCCAGGCCTGTCATCCTGCAAATACACACAGACGCACACACACACATGCATACACAGCCTGGAACACTCACATACAGTAGATTCACACCCTGTCACCAGCGCTGCTCATCTGCATTGTTTCACAAAGATAACTGACGCATGTACACGATATAACAACATCTTCTCCACCTGGACGAGGAGAGATGCAGCTGAAGAACCCAGCCGAGGGCAGCGGCGGTTCTACACTGAATTACTCCCTGGGCGAGATCCCATCCGTAACCCCCCCCCCCCCCCCCCCCCCCCCCAAATAAAAGAAAAGACATTTCTTTGATGATTTTTATTTTTCATAAATAGTTTGGCATTAATTTAGCTTAGTTTACATAACCTTGGTAAGCAAATTTCTTCCTTCCCATGCATCCTAGAAAAATTCAGGCAACTTAAGAAGGACACCTCTGTTGGAATTGTGGAAAAAGGTCTCTGCCTGTGAGCCTCCTTCAATTCTGTCTTGAAGTCGCCCGTAATGCCGCAACAGACACACCACGCCCACCCAGCCACCACGCCCACCCAGCCACCACGTCCAGGCAGCCAGCCCTTCTGCCCGGGGTTGTGAGATACAATCCACCTCGTCAATAAATGTAATAACTTCATTAATAAAAAAAACATAGTCCAGCCAGTGATTTCCTACAAAGCACATTTGCAGTTGCAGTTCAGTTGTATATGAATGGTATTTGGAGACAGGGCTGTACTGATGGCTGTTTTCTGTACACTGCAAAATCACTTCTCCTCTTGTTTAAAGAGATGAGATTCACAAGCATCTAAAAATACGCTGTCGAGCTGAGGAAGGGAAGGGCCAAGAGATGAAAGTCAAAAAACGGAGGGAAGGGTATAGATGAAGAATAATTAATTGCTGAATATGAGTGATGAAAGTGCCTACCTGTTAGGTTGGACTGACCCTAGAATAGCCCCGCAGTCGTTAAAATGTCATTCAGCCCTTCACATTACGCAGTTACTGACAGCCTGATTTATGTGGATTTAATTATGGATGAAGCCAAAGTCAATGGAGCAGACTGAAATACACATGAATTTACACGTGCCCATACTAATATATATGCACGGGCAGAAACAGAGAAATACAAAGTCACATACACTTCCAGTGAGCTCTGTCAGAGCAGTTTGTCTCCTCAGTAGCTATTTCTACAGGAGCTATTTAAATCCCATGCTGAGGAGGAGCTGAGGACGACAGGGCCTGCAGACGACTGGAGGGAAAAACACACATGATCCGTTAAGATGTACTCTTTATTGTTCATTCCATAATAGAAAAAAAAGGAATAAAGAACTATGCTCCTTGATAATAAGCATCGCCTCAGTAGCACCAAATCATGGAGAGACTAAATGAGAAAAGGGGATTGAATGTGAGTCCATGTATCCATGATCCCAGTCCTGTGTAAAGTACAGCATGTTTGACATTTCTATGAATTTAATTACACATTTTTTTAATTTATAGTTATTTTTATCCTCAAACAAGAGGTGTCAGACTCAATTTGCACTTGTTATTTCAAGTGTCTCGCATCCAGATAAAATGCTCACACCAATATAAATACACACAGATTACAAATCTGACTGATTAGTCTTGGTTTTCCAATGAAGAGAACCTGAAACTGTTTGGTAATTACCCAGAACGACAGAAGAACATTCATCTGTCATCTAACACAATCACATGGATGATTCGTGTGGAGAGAGATTTAATGGTAACTGCCCTTGTGCACTTTTCTCACACCGGAGAGATTCAAAGTTTACACTGTGAGATCATCTGCAGAATAGCACCTGACTAGCAATTCTCCCAAACAGTTTTTTTTATGTTTATGCTTGTGTTTAAAGTAATAAATGATGTGTGGAGAGGAGGAGCACAGATACAGGGTTTAAATGGAAATGCTAAACCATTTAGACTATTTTCTATATAGCCTACTTTGCAGAACTATAGCTGATGCCGGCATTTCTACCAGCAGCTGGAGCACCAGTATACTGTACATCTTCTGCTGGTTCACAGTCAGCCACATTTTCTGTGTTGCACTTTATGGATGGAGGGAAAATAATTAGCTTAATTTTTTGTACATTTTTGGTTATGGGCTATGTACATCTATTGGAAAACTCAGTGACATTTGATATAAGGGACAAATCAGATGGCTCAGCTTTTCCACCAACATTTACTATTAAACTTTCCCGCAACATAAATGAGACAGTGTGGTGCCACAGAAGTTTCCTGCACCAGAATAAGTTCTGGTTTATTTGATAAAACTCGTTGTGTCCGTTTGCTTTCTGTGACAGAAAAACCATTTTGGAGAGGGGAGCTACACCAATTTAGGCTGTGACCCACTGCCGGCTATTTGGAGCGAAGTGAATTAGAACAGGCAGAAATGATAGCTATCTGTCACGATTCTAGACAGCTATCATCCCAAGAAAGAAAGCTGAGAAGAGAATATGAAGGTAAAGAGGAAAAGTGAAGACCAGGGAAAATGGTGCATGTGTCAGGGAGAGGAAAGGAACAAGCAAAAGCAGGATGAGGAGAGTAGAGGAAAATCTGATCAGGGGAGTGGAGAGCAGTTTATACTGGATGGATGTCGCTCACATTTGGGGAAGGAATAAAATCCAAATAAGAGCCTTGCAAGAGATCTCTTTGATCCCTTGGGATCTCTGATGTAAGTATTTCTGCATGGATTTATATGATGAAATTATCTGTGTGAAAGACACTGATAAATCTTCAAGCTTCATTTATGTTTAGGGTTCATTAGTTCTTACAGAGGATGTCACACTGGATGAATGGGTCAACAAAGCGTGTGACTTTTTCTCCTACTGAGAGTAAACACTCTTTTTTTTAATCTTAAAACAGCCACATATAATTAATATTTCCAAGATTGTATTCACAACTTGTTTCTACTTCCTCTAACCACAGAGAAAAAAAGGTTGCAGGTTTAACGAAGCTGTTTTGTGTCTAAACCTCAAATGAAGCAGTGGCCGATCAATCAATCATTTTTTTATGACAGCGACTTGTAATGGTTTTGGAAGGCCCTGACAAACAATGTTGTCTTGTAAACAGGCGCCAGCCATGTATTTAATTTGAAGGGTTTGTTGAGCTGGATTGTGTTAACATCACTGCGCGAGAGTAAAAATCAGCGGCTCGTCTCTGAGGAGCAGCCGCAGGACACACAGACATTAACTGGCTCTTTGTCATGGTAATGTGTCCCAACAGCGTCAAAGCCAAACAATCAGAGGTGAGCACAGAAATAGACCAACACACAGCAAATGACAACAGTCACTGGGGCAATACACTTTTCTGGAATACACATACGCACAAATGTGTTGCTATACCTGTGAGGACTCTCCCTGGCAGAGTGCACTCCCTCACCTTAACCATAGCCACAAAGGCAAATGCAAACACAGACGAACTGAACACACATGCAGAGTGCATTCATGCATCATACCGACGCACACAAGCACACACACACACACACACACACACAGCTCTGTGTTGGTCCAAGGAGGTGTCTCCTGTAATAACAAACTCCTCATTATCCAGACTAATTACAATATCAGAGTGTCAGAGCCGGTGGAGCGACTCGTCACAGCGGAGACCAGTCGGTGTTTCTCATTGGCCAGGAGGACGACACAATGAAAACTAATGGATGCCAGCAGTGTGTCTCCATGGAGCAACGACTCTGCTAACACATTTATTCATTACCGAGCTTCAGCCAGTCACACATGCTGTCGTAGAGAGAATATTATTCATAAATCACAGAGTTATCTTTTTGTATGAGCTGAATATTTTTGTCTTTGTGTGATACTACACTCAGGTGTATTAAATTTACTGAACGATGATGAGAATGGTGAGTGGATGAGCTCCAATACCAGGATCATTTCCAGGGACGTTACAGTTACATGGACCTTTGTGCTCCATGTTAAAGCCTTCACGCAGCCGTGGTCCACCACAGGTGCTGCCTGATTAGACCTCTCCACATGACTGTGTGTACAGACTGTGCTTGATTAAAATCTGCCTTTCTCTTTTCTTCAGACCTTTATCATTAGTACATGACATTTGGTAAACTCAGCATGGATATACCAACCACTCCACCTAAGCAGTGGTCTAATTAGACAGAATAATTCACACTAACACCTGTGTGAGTGAGCAGGACCTGAAGAGAGGTTGTTTTTTTTAAAAAGGCCAAAAAAAAAGGTAAATAAATATGTTTTGAAATGTATCATATTTTGTGACAAGCCATCCAATAATTGTCCAGACATTTCACTTTATAGGAAAAGTCAGCGGATAACAACAGGCATGAGGAATCACAAGTATCTGTGCAAGTTTTCACAAGAACCAGTCCAACTGTTGTAGTGATATTTCAGGCTGGACTAAAGACCAGACCTCGGTGCCCAAAGTGAACAAACTAATCACTTCTTCTATTGTATGTCTGATACGACACGAGTTTACACTGCTACGTACTGCCACCAGGAAATAGCCACATGCTCACACTCTAAAGTCCGACACTGACAAAAGCTTTCACCTCCTCCTCACCACCTCCTACTCGGCATTTATGTGTTATCAAACTAACTGCCAGGCGCGTAAATGAAGGCATTACAACCTAAGATAGTGTGACAAACTCACTCGAGCGAGCTACTGTGTGTTCCACTTTAAGCAGTCCTCCATTTACGGCTTACCCTATATGTGCTCACTGCTGAGACCGTTCAGTACCTCAAACTGGTTCAAATCCACATATTCAGCTTTTCCCGGGCTGCTACTGGTACCGTCCTGCAGACTCGCTGCCCTCTTCCTCTTTACACAGTATCAACCCAATTATCACAGTAAATGAAATAAAAACATCTTAATTTCATAATTTCTCATCTTTATGTTGCCTGCACATTGCATATTGTTGAATTTCCACTCATGCGTGCACACATCATGTTAGTGTTTCCTAAACTCTTTTGACCTGAGAGTTTCTCGACGTCCAAAACTCGAAAATACTCGAAACATTTATAGATCTGCACTTGGTTTATATGTGCAAACAAATAAATATTTAAAATAACACTCGAACATCCAAACACGACCTGACCGACATTTTCCATCCCCAAAGTGCAAAGACACAACGCTACTGTGTCTAAAAACATACTTTTTATCTGCTTCTCATCTGACAGCAGCGATATGTCAAACAACACATGTATCTATATAAAAACTGACGCACCATTTATCTCGCAGCTTGTTAGGTAAAGCTCGCATTTCACAAGCAAAGAGGGAACGCATTGATCCAGAGGACGTAATTGTCCATTGCTGACATGAGCTCCTCATTAAAACTGAGAGATGGTGACCAATAAGCACCACAGAAGAAGAGCCTGTACATAACTGTGTTAGCTGCACATGATGAATATATTAAATCTATATTTGACAGCAGCAATATTTTTCTGTGCAGCGGAGCTTGTTGCAGAATGAGAGGATCATTTATTACACAGCTTGTTAGACCAAGAGCAGTTGTTTCTATCTGGATGCATGTAATCTGCATATATCCTGCATTATTATTGTAAACTGCATACGAGGAGACATAAGAGACATCCTCCCTTGTGCGTTTGTTCTGCATTTGTTCAGCATTAGGCCAGCACAGCCTCATGATGAGTTAACAGTCCTAATTCCTGTCAGTGTTTTTTTTTTTTTTTTTTTCCAAAGAATATGCAACGGTAAGATGTTTTAAATAGTTGTAATAACATTGAAATATTGTTGACGCTTTCAGGCCAATTAAAACTGAGTGCTTCTGTCCAGGAAATGTATCAAATCTAGGACAGCATTATCTGCTCCATCACAGTATTAGCTCCATTATCTAATGGGTTTGGATATGACTGCGCTGCTGCACTTACAGTTAGTCTGTTACAACACTATGTGTCATCAAATATCTTCCGCCATTGCAGACTCACTTATAGGGCTGATTATTGCAAAGGAAGGAGAGAGGAAGGAAGAGAGAAAAGACAAGGAGGAAATACAGAAAAGTGATAAATGATGGCAATGCTGTTTTTAATATCACTTTATTAATCTGCATTATAAGATTGCAGACTCATTTTCCTCTTAATCAATACAGCAGGAGGGGGGAAAAAAAAGAGGTGGAGAGAGAAACAGAGAGGGTGACAAAGTGACGACAAAAGGGAGGAAATGGGAGAGAAATGACTGTTGTGGATTTCACTTTACTGAACTAACTCTACAACAAGAAACAGTGCTGCTGTCCTACCACAACAAATGTGTTAGTGTGTCTGTGTTGTGTGGCTTTTAACCCCACCTTGAGGGAGGGGTCTGTTCAAAACAATGCCAACAAAGTAGTTCTTTTTTTTTTTTTTTTTGAGTAGACCCATACCTTTGGTATTAGGGTTTTTTAATGAATTATTCCTGAAACACCCAGACATAACACATTAGATCATATGAATCGTATCTGAGCTTCTACCAAACCATTTCCCCCCACTGCTTTTCACCGTGCTACATAAACAACAGTGCAGGGATGAGGAGGCAGGTAGATGAAAGGAGGGAGAGGAGAGAACTTGAAAGACAGGGGAAATGTTGGGAAGAGTGCTGGTGATGTAATACTTCATGACAGGGTGGAAGTGCAACTGCATTACAAACCTATCAGCCACATCATGGACGTCCACCGGAGAGCAAGTTGTGCAGAAATAACGTATAAAGATAAAGAAAGAGTCATACATAAGAGGCAGCCCAGAAAGCCGGAAAAATCAGTTTATTGTTGCAGGCTGATAAGGACAAATGTTTCTTTTAATAAGAATATAAGAAGATAATGACCGGGGGGGGGGAGAGAAATGGGAAGAGGAGAAGGAGAGAGAAAAGATGGGAAATGAATGGAAGAACAGAACTAAATTATTAGTATTCTGTGCTGATGCTGTAAATGTAACAGAAGAATTTAATAACTGCTGAATAAAAGTGTCACACAAATCACTGTCTGCATTGTCTGTCCCATCACATCAGTGGTTAGATTATACTGGAGACGACAATGGGAGAGATGGCAAACCGTTATAATCCGCTTTGCTTAGCCTATAGCGGGAAATAAGGACAAGCTGCTGGGTTTTCGATTCACACACACACACACACACACACACACACACACACACACACACACACACACACACACACACACACACACACACACACACTTCAAAGAGGAGAATGTGTAGGTGCGTTGGTGTATTGTCAAGACAGAAGATTGAAGTTGACTGATCCTATTAGGTTTTTCTGTTGACACACACGCACACGCACACGCACACACACACACACACACACACACACACCTGAAAGAGCTTCATACACAAAGGAATACGCACAAATGAGTTGCACATTAACAAACTCTTTCTTTCCGCCACACACACACACACACCTGTCGCTGTGTGACTCAGCTGTGTCATATTCACAGTTGAGAGGGAACAGAGCGAGGAGTGCAGAACTAAAGAACGCCTGTCAGGTTTATTTCTGGCTCCGGGTGGCTCTTGCTTGGGCGACGGAGACGCTGTGAACGGAGCTTCATGCTCTGTTTTGCTGCTGTCCCACTTCTCCGTCCCCTCTCTCTGCTGTAATGGCAAAAAATAAAAAATGTGTTCTAAGAACATCCAGCAACTGCTGTAGCATTCCTAACATCTTCCACCGAACCTCTGCACAAAATAGAGTGAACAGTAAAAGGACGGCATCAGTTATTTGTCCTGATTATACCTCTGTCATTGTACACTGGCACTGACACTGCAAATCATTACAGCTGATGATTCTCCCTTTTTTGCCTCAGGCCGAAGGCATCAAACAAGTAAACAGCAAAAACCAGACCTGTAGTTTTAGATACTGTGACCCACAGATCCTGCACAGTTAGCATTTTCAAAAGCAAACAATACATTTTTAGACTGGTTTTCTACCTTCCAGACAATCCTTAGCATCAGTTCATTTATTGAAAATCAACTTGGAGAGACTTTTAAAGGTACTGGTTTTGACTGGTTCCACACCTATATCTGTACACCACATGACCTTATGACAAACCCAACCATGTCTTAATGCCCCATTGCCTGACATAGACTGCCATTAGCAGAGAGATGGCAGGAAATGAACAGGGAGAGATGGGAAGCAACATGCAACAAAGGTCCCACCTCATCCGTTGTTTAACCAGAAAATGACTCCGTAGTTTGTCTGTGCAAGCAGTTTATTACGCCCCATAGTTCAGTTTTATTGTTCGGGGTGTAGTAATTATGATGGGAGCAAACCAGGAAGTCATGTGACGTGGGTCGATGAAGCAGACGACTGTCACATGGGAGACCACCGTTCGTTTCCTGTGTGAAACTGATAATCAGTGTTATTTCTTTTATCTGTGTAACCACATATTTATTATTGTAACCATGACGATGAAGGTCCAGCACGCCTGCCACTGTTACGGTCACATGGGTCGTGTCCGAGTGCAGGGAAAAACGACCCATATGGCGGTTTAAGCGGGAGGTCTGTTGTGAGTTATTTCTTGTTGCACACTGAGACGATCTCTGTGTAACAGCTTCCTGTGTGGATCCAGACTGAAGAGCATCCAGAGCCAGGGACAGTTGCTCTTTTCACCAGAGATGGATAAGAACATGGCGCTCATCGCCACGGAAGCACGGTGATGTCATCGTCGTTATGGGCAGCCAGAGAAACGTTCTCATCTCACACTGACTCCAATCTGTCTTCACACAGCAAGACTTGGACGGCATATCTGTGTGTGTGTGTTTTTTTTTGTCCTTTTGAGGAAAGTGACGTCATTTTGTCATCACTCCTTCAAACGGCTGTCTGAAGGGTTGAGACTTGTTTTATTGTTGAGATTAAAATTAGGTCAAGTCTTGGGTACGGTTAGAAGAAGCCCAACAAATATGGAACAGCATTTCACTGGTGTGTTAGAGCAACAAATACAAACTAAGCATCATATCACCCATATACATAGATAAGCCAAATTAGTATGACCACTCAGAGATGAACGCTGATTATCTCATAACAACTTCAGGGGACATGTTGGATGGCAAGTGAACAGCCGGTTCTTATAGTCAGTGTGTTGAATGAGGGAGACATGGGCAGGTGTGAAGACCAGTGGACTGGGTGGGACCATCTTTGAAACACAAGACCTTTGGGTGCTCCCAGTCAGCAGATCAGAGTTCCCGTGGGGGGCAGTGGTCCACAAAAACCAGCAACGGGATTTTGGGGAATGTGCTGGAACAAGTCCAGTGGTGGAAGAAGTATTCAGTATTCCTTTACTTAAGGTAAAAGTACCAATAAAGCAATGTAAAAATACTCCATTACAAGTAAAAGTCCTGAATGACAAATCCTGTTTTGGTAAAAGTACATAAGTGTATTAAAGTCAAGCTGTGATGATGAGGGCCGGGGTTAATACGATAGGGAATGCATTATGTCACTGAGGACCCTCGCAAGTAAAGAAGTGCAAAATGTGTGTGTCACGGCAGCGAGGTCGCTGTGTGTTTCTCACTCTGCCAGGACCGGCACTTGGCTCGGCCAGAGGAACCAACCAGTAATGAGATCTCACTTCTGGCTCGCCTTCCTGCAGCGATGGCGTCAGCAGCCACAGAAAAAGACATCCTCCAATTAGACACAAATAAACCCATTATACAAGAGAGAAACACGCACAGCAAAAATATAGACACCGTGATCAGTGTGCAAACATGTCGCAGCGCAAACAGCTCTTATGTCAGTGAGAAACACTTTGGGATAACTGACCTCACCGTCTGCTGCTGAAATGTTTTGTCATGAAAATGTGAAGTTTGCGTTCTGTAAAATCTTTTGTCCCTTTCTTCTTGTCAAGGTGACGATGGATGATGAGGGCGGTCACAGGGTTGAACAGGAGAATAGAAGATGCATAAAGGCTTATTTTTCAAAGGCGCATTAAACAAGACTTGTACTGGGAAAATGGAAAATGGCACTATCAGTCGTGAATGTTGCAGCCCAGGCCATAATTAAGGTTTTAGAAATACAGAGATGATGTGATGTCAAGTCCACCGTCCTCCAAAGGCAACCTCTTTTAGTATGAAATGCAGTACGTTTTCCTGACAGTTGGTAGCTGACTTTCACTGAGCTGTCGAATTTACTCAAATGTACTTTTTGGAAGTACGCTTCAACAAAACGAGTTGAAAACATGTCATTCGTTTGGAACAAAGAATAATATGAAATGTAGTTTGGCACGGTGAAGGCAAATGACATGCCGTCTTGAAACATAGAGTGTAACTATGATAGAGGAGTGGGAGCGGAGGCCTCTCTGTGTTACAACTGTTAATCTGCACAGAAGGAAGCAACTGAGGTGAGTAACAGTGAAGCCACAGCAGCCGATGAAGATCTGTCAACAGTCTTCTGGGTTTTTTCACTCTGAATTAATTTTAATAAAGATATCTTCTGTTTATGACTCGGAGTGGTTAAGTACACAGAAAGAAGAACAGGTTCACAGTTAAAGCGGAGCAGAAAGGGCTGTGTTTGGTCCAGCTGCGTAGTCACATCGAGGAATATATGACAAAATGATTAAACAAGGAAATTCCAGTGTCTGCAGAGAGAGATTGCAGACGGATTACGGATGTGTGTACATTTTAACACAGGGTTTTAGTGCAGCTCATAAATCTTTTTCCTGACTCTCTCAATTTTTTGCAGTCCTGGTCACATCAGAACAGTCAGCTCTGTTCACGCAAACTCCAAAGAACGATTGATATTTTTAAAGTTTGTTTGCACTTTGCAATAAATTTCATAACTGCTTATTATCACGAGTCTGACCAGAAAGAGGCCTGGTTGTGTGAGATTAGGGGAGACCTGAGTCAAAAAAAAAAAAAAAAAAGGCAAACTGCACCACCAAGCCCTTTTATCAAACCAACTATATTCTTTTTTCTTTCAGGGACTTTGCAGCCTGTGTGTACAACTGATCATCAATTAGAAAACAAAATAAAATCAATTAACCGGCCACTTTTATAGAAACAGCAGCAAGATAAGGCACTACCGATGTACACAACACAGAAATGTATAAATAATATAAACTCCAGAGCACCTGGAGCCCACGTATACACACATTAAAGAAAAAGAGAGCCTCGCACCTGAGTGTGACACCACTCGCACACACTCTGGCACTGGTCCTGTACCTTCTTCATTCTGACATAATCACATGAACCTGTCATTTTTTTATACTCTGTGCTGTGTTACTCTTATCTACATCAAACAGGAAGAAGATTCTGTTCCACAGGAGAATCTGGAAGTTGTTGGGGTTAGGACCCGGGCTGTGGGAGGCCTGAAGTAACAAACTCACATCAGTTAGTAAGTCTTTGATATTATTAAGAAATTTGCCAGTAGCTTGTAGAATTCTGCAGACTCTTATATCTCAAGAACACCTTTCTGTTTGTCCTCTGCGACAGCATTTGCTCAGAGATGCTTCCTCTAATTAAGCATATATGCACAAAGCTGACAAAAAAAATCTATTTTTTCAAGTGTTTGCACTGAAAATATAGCTGTGGTGTATTCTGCTGCAGCGTGCACTGCCGGCTCCGGTGTGTGGGTTTACATAGAAAACAACAGCCACGGCTGTTTAGACACACAGTGTGTGCTGCCTGTGTCTTTTGGACCCAACGGTTAGAGGCAGTGACCCTGAACAAGTCCTCACTTCAGACTAACACTGCTCTGGTTAGAGAGAAATGGGAGACAAATCTAAGAATTTAAATAGAAGATGAATATTGGTCTGGTGTACCTGTTAAGGTTTATAAAGACAGTTAAGTTGTTAAGTTGAAAGACAAAGTTTTCCTACAGGGATCAGCAAAGTACAGCACACTAATCTTCACCCAGCCACGGTTCACATACAGTATAAAAAGTACATTTCCTATGATTAAGTCACGTATAAACACTCGTATCATTACACACTGTGCTCACACCTTTCTCATAGCTTTCTAGTGCCAAGCATGTCTATTTCTGTGCAAGCCTGCCGTGTACAGAGGGCGGTGGGAGTGTGCACGTAAGGCAGCATGAAGCACACGTGCGTGCACAAACACACTCGCATACGCCAGAAACCTGAGCTGGTGACGGTTTGGCTCCCGGTTGGTTATTTCAGTCCACAGACACTCAGAACACACATTCGGCTTTGTCTGGCTGTGTCTCAGACACAGACTGAAATGTCTGAGCGGGACTGAAAAGTATTCTTAATTCTCAGAAACACCATTGTGGTCAGCATTTGCTAATTAATAGGCTAATTAGTTTATCGAGTAAACCAAGAACACCTGAGTAGGTAAGTGACTTCAAGGTAAATTGTATTTCATGTACAGTATAAAAGTGAGGCAGCAGGTTTCAACTAAAAGTCGCGATCAATGCCAAATAAAAACTAAAAAGCTTCTTGACAGCGAGCTTTGGGTTTTCAGATATCGACATGTTTCTGCTTTGACTGAAGAGGTGTTTACACATGAGGATGACAGCACCAATGCAATAAAAAAAAATATCAAATAAACATTTGATACAGTATGAAGTGTGGCTAGCTGTTAATGAATTGGTATCATGTTTGGAAGTTCTCAGATGGCTTTAGTGAAATCTCATTTAATTCTGTTTGATAAGCACTAATGACTGGATATTGCTAATTAATCGTTTAATCACATAATAAAACTGTCAGACCGTCAGTCTGTCAGTCAACCTACAGCAACTTTACTGTTTTAATGCACTTTCCCACATGCTGATTATAATCAGTCACTAATGAGCTTCGCCTAGAAGAAACTTACACCACAGTTTACATATTATGTAACAAGCCATATGAGAGTAAATCACTGGGGAATACGTACTGAAAAATAAACAGGTTCATTAGTTAGTGGCAAAGTTCCTTTTGTTTATTACAAATATCCACAGACTCGTTTCAGATGCAGAAACAGAAGCAGACTGATTCATGCAAAACAATATGTTAAAAAGAAAGAAAAAAATATTTATGCTATGCGGCTGCACACTTAACTACTGCTAAGTCAGTACACGGAACACAGACTGATGTCCAAAGGAGTTTTATTGCCAGAGAGTGCAATGAGTAAAGTCAATGGTCTGAGAGTGGGCAGGCAGGAGTAGTGAGCTGGTCTTGACAGGTGCTTGGAGAAGGGAGGGGAATGATGGGGGGTGCAGACAGGAGTTCCACAGGGAGCAAGGAAAGGGTTCTCCAAAAAATAAATAAATAAATAAATACAGGCACTAGCTGTCACGACTAGAGCGAGGACTAGGACCCAAACGCAAAAAACCCCAAGACAGGCAGAATGAGAGAACTAAATGTCTTTTAATAACGCAAAATCACTGGAAGAGTCCAGGGTAAGGCAACAAAACTCAACCAAAAATCATCCACATGGGAGATAAACACTTATGAACAAAACTAAACAAAAATACAAAAGTTAGTATTTGAAAACAGGAAAAAATGCAAGGCACAGGTACGGGAACAAACACAGGGAAGACACAGACTCAGGTACAGACTTGGGTATCGACACAGGCACAGACTCGAGCATGGACACAGACTTTGGTATCGAAACAGACGAACTGACAAGAACACAGGGAAACGGCGAGACTTAAATACACAAGGCAATGGGCAACAGGTGAAACCAATTAGGGCGGGGCAGACAATCACAAAGCCAGGAAACAAGACAAAGACAGGACGTAGAACAAGACAAGATACACAAGGACAATGATTTCAAAATAAAACAGGAACTATAAACAAAACTTAACAAACTAAACAAGACTCTGAAAATGTCCACAAAACATAACTTTTTGTGGACATTTCACTCTGAAAAAACAACCAACGTTTCTACCAGGTAGAAGGACGAGTGAACTGCCGATGAGTGGAGTGCAGAGCCTTAAATAGTAGCAGGAAGAGGGTGAAATGATGACAGGATTAACTACAGGTGCAAAGGTGAGCTGGCGGGAAAAACATGAAACATCTTCAAGAACCTCAAACAAGTCCAGTTGCCTCTGTATAGCATTTAGAAATTATTTTCTGGTCATTATTAAACAGTATAATCATTGTTCATTAAAAGCATATGAATATGTGTAACATTATTAGCTGTCAAAAGGGGCCAGAAAACAAAGATTTACAGTCAGATTTAACATACAGCCAAAACCGCAGTTACTCAACATTTAGTCAAACAATTAAGTTGCAAAACAAAAATAGCTGTGGCAGTCAGAAAGACATCACTTGTGTACAGAGAACAAGTGAGAAAGTTGCACTTGAAGCCAATACTTTAATTAAATTGATTATGCATACATGAATCATCGTCCAGAAATTCACACACACACATATTCGCAAATATACACAGTGACTGAAATAGCTACAGTCACACATGCACAGGCATGCAGACAAACACTTCTCATGCTTTTTCTGTGACCCACAATTTAGGAATTCACAGCAGACAGCCACACATCCAAGGGATCAAAGCATAGCTTAGGAAAAAGGAAAGATGCATATTTGAATGAAAACACCCGTGTGTGTGTGTGTGTGTGTGTGTGTGTGTATAGATAGATATATAGACAGACAGACAGATGGATAGATAGATAGATAGATAGATATACATACATACATACACACACATACTGGCCCCCCATGTATAGCAAACTGACTCACAGCAAAGGCCTGCTTGTGTTGCAGCATTATTTGTGTGTGAGGACAGAAACCTCCAAGCCGCTAAAAACACTGGGCACCTGTTCCCCAGATCCCACTGGGAGAAATTCCACTCCCCAGTCACTGTGTGTGTGTGTGTGTGTGTGTGCATGAACCCATGGGGCAGTAACAAGAATGTTGACACTGGATTTTCCTGTCTCACGTGGACCCTGCGCAAAGTTGCTTCCTTTACGACCCCTCCCTATTTAAAGGCCACTGTGGAGCCAGAGGGGCTTCAGCAGGGGATTAAAGCCAAAGTCCTCGCACTCTTCACACCGGTGGCTCACCCACTGACCGACTGATGATCTGGAAGGCTCTGGATGTTTTTGTCAAGATCCATCCCGGCTATAAAGGCTGAGGTGTGTGGATTTTTGTTCATGATCAGTTGGAACGGTTAACCAAGGAGTTTTTAAAGATTTGAGTCAGAACTGCAGTTTGGGTTCAGCTCTCTCTTCACCTTTCTTATCATTTCTTAACTCGAATTTTTGCCAGAACATAACCAGAACTGTTTTTTTTTTGGCAGATTCAAAGAACTTTAAAGACTTTGATACCATTCAGTGTCTTTTGCATTGAGCCGATTTCTCAGTTTGACTTCATCAGATTCACAGACGCAAGACGACTCTAGGAGAAGCGACAACACACTCCTTGTTAGAAGGCCTTGTTAGAATTTATTTCTAAAATACTGGAAAAAATTAAAGACAAGCAAAATACCAATTTCTGGAAAACTATCCCATCTAGAAACTTGTCACAATGAGTAGCGGTGGGACCACAACAGTTTCACCACAGGAGCCTCAGGCTTTCAAACGGGCAGTGCGGAAGATAAAATGTGCCGCTATGGTGGCCAACTTGGCCAAGAGCTGGCAGGGCTGGGCCAATGAACACTCTGACAAGCAGGATGCTATCCCGAGTGGCTGGATGCCCTCATCTGTTGAGGAGGAAGACAAAAAAGAGCGCAACCACATGGTCAAACTTACTGTCACTCCACGTGTAATTGCATCGGATGCCTCCGATACCAGTGGGAGTAAGATCAGGACCTGTTCTGTCACCAAGACGGTCCAGCCGAAACGCAGCGAGTGCAGCAGCAGTGATTTGGTCAATGCCATCCGAGGCAAGATGGAGTCGGGTCCCGAGGAGAGCAAGCCGTTCTTGGGCAACGAGTCACCAACACGACGGCGCCAGATGAGGGCTCTTCAGAGTGCAGGAGGAGGAGGGGTCATCCAAGACAGGAAGTTGATGCTCCAAGAGAAGAAGCAGGGGTCGAGGAGTAGCAGTGTGGACACAGAGGACAGCGGGATCGGAGAGGAGGCAGTGCTCAGTGACAACAGTGAATCCAAAACTGAACACGGTGACATCCAGTCCAAGAAACAAACCGAGAGGCCCAAGGTAGAGTGATTAACCGCAAAGATTAGAAATGGATTTAAAGAAGTTTAAAAGTGATGACATACCAGCATAATTTAACATAAATTAGAACTGAACTTAAATTCAAAGCTATGGATCCAATACGATGTGAAAGGTGTCCTTTGTTTTGATGATCTCAGAGAGACTTGTCACCCAAGTCTGAACATTTTTGCCTAATTCATCTTTCTGATTCAGTTTTATAGTCAGTTCACTGTTTTGTACATCCTCTGAGTGCTTTCATCAACTTAGTTTCCAGCAACAGGACACAGCAGTTTTCAGCAAAAAATAAAAATAAATCTCTGATGAGCCAAATGTATGCTACCTGCCCAGAACCAAATGCAGCTAGCCAGTGAACATAGTGGAGAATGTAGCTGCGAATAACCAAACCAGAGCAAAATGGAGAGAATACTGGACTAACATTCATTAAGCAGCCAGAAAAACAGTGCAGATTAACAGTAATATTGTTCCAACTGTTTGCCAAAATTTTCACCACCATCATAAGGTGCAGCCCCCAAGTGGCCCAAAAAGAACATTACAGAATATAAAACAAATAAAAATCTATCTCTTAGCTCGCTAGCCTGACCAAGATGCTTTTATGTGATTTTTGTAAAAAACAAAAACCCCCCCAAAAAAACAAAGAAAAAAAAACACCTTGAAATTTTTCAGAATTTATAATTGAACTAGTATTTAACAGTATAAAACAATTGATTTGCTAAATAATGGAGCTGAAGCCTACAACATCCTGTATAAAATATGTTTCTCTGTATGCAACTCATACTTCTTGCAGGTTTAATGGAACCTCCATAGGGAATGCCCTATGCAAATATCAAAATATCTAAAATAAAACAGAGGAAGAAAGCTGCTGGGGGACACTTTTTGGTAATGTGTCCTTACAAAGTCTGGAACGACAAGTGAAAGTGATGACAGAACAGGCCAAACACTTTTATTTCCCTGGCTAACATCCAAACCTCTTACTTTGTAATAGAGGTCATTTGCAATTGGTCCTTTGCACATTTGAGTGTTGTTAGACAGGCTTATAGAAAAGCCAATATAACCTTGCATAACTACCCTTTAACTATGTTTTTCTTTTAAGCATGAGACAATGGGTTAAAGCTACACAAGTTCTGACAAGACACTTGTGAGCTTCTCCTGTCTGCATTCTCTATCACCACAATAAATGTTTCCCCTGTCCCTGAATTAAACACACAGTGGAGGACAAATACCTTAAAACAGAGCATAAATATCCCCACACAAGTCACACAGCATGCATAAACAAGTTTAAGAAAAAGTCCCTTTGATGTCACCTGGAGAAATCCAACGCCCTCACAGACACCAAACAACATAACGGTTGCATAACTCCAATGCTAAAATCTCTCCTATAAAAGGCAAAGTAGGCGGCCAGTGGCCCCCCAGTGTGTCAAAGGGGTCGCCAGAGAGCGAATCCAACTCATAAAAACACAAGCTGGACTGCAGCGCAATGGAATATATGTAAATAAATATAGTCGTGCACTGGAATGTGTTCTCCAATCTGACCTTCAGGTGGAACAGTCAGTGAGGGCAAAACAGGGTGAAAGGAGAGAGGGACATGAGTGAGAGAGGCAATGTGAGAGACAGTCAAGAGATATGAGAAACAGAGTAAAGGCAATTTATTTCATTAAAACAGACAGCAGCTCTGGTTTGGGCTCCACTAACTTATTAGTTTTGTTGGAATTTGGTAATAAATCAAAGTATCATGGTGGCACGAGATGAAAAGTCAGTTTTCATCCTCTGGGACCAAATTTCATAGTGATATATCCAAAAGGTGAGATATTCAGTCTACACCAAAGTGATTGGCAGCCGAAAAACTAACATTGCCCCCACTACAGCCATTCCAATAGCATGTCTTATAAAAAAAAATAAAAAAAAACTAGCTAAAAGACACTTTATGCGTTTTAATATTAATTGAAATAAGTATTTATAAATAAATTACAATTCATTCTCTTAAACAAATGCACAGAAATATAAGCAGCAACATGTACTTAAGTATTAAAAGTAAAAGTAAGAACAAATGCTAACAATGAAAGATGAGGTCACAAAAAAATAGAAAAACAAAAAAGGGAATCAGGAGCATTATCTCTTTCAGGGTTAATACAGTTTTGTGGAAGGTCCATCAGTGACAAGTCTTCACTTTTCATAGACCAAATGCCAAAGAGATCTGATGACACTGATCTGAAGGCCTGGCAAGCTGCGGAAAATACCAACTGTGCAGGAAGGAGAGAGGGAGGAGAAGACATGGGGGGGAAGAGGAAAGAGAGTGAGAATGGAAGCAGAAAGGGAGAAAACAAGCAATGAGAAGACGCACAGGATGTAAAATGCAATGTTTGAGCATACAGGCTTACATGAGCAAACAAATTTCTATTAATATATGTGTCTGAGCACAAAGCAAAGGTCATGCAAGGGATCAATTACACCAACTAGAAATACGTTTATTTAAAGGTAGAGACTCATTAATCAATGTTAACATATAGGCAGAGAGGTGGGG
This sequence comes from Toxotes jaculatrix, assembly GCF_017976425.1. NCBI lineage: Eukaryota > Metazoa > Chordata > Actinopteri > Toxotidae > Toxotes > Toxotes jaculatrix. Next base: position 27,801,234 of record NC_054396.1, on the reverse strand, counting down.
TCACTGCAGAGGTAGTGCCTAGTTTTATCTGGCAAAGTGCAGCGACCTTTCTGAAACAGGATACATTTGGGTTTATGGGAAAAGTAGTCTCAATGTTTAGGAAAATTCATGAACTGATAAATCTGATGTTTACCTTCCTGTCATCATTTGTCTTCAGATTAAGATTGCCACAATGGGCGACATCAAAAGCCGTTGGCAGCAGTGGTCCGAGCAGCACATGGAGGGCCAGAAGCTCAACCCCTTCAGTGAAGAGTTTGACTTTGAGTACGCCATGGCTCAGCGCCTCCGCAAGGGGGACTCCGGTTATGGTCGACCCAAAGACGGCTCCAAGACAGCCGAGAGAGGCGACCGGGCACAGAAACACATCCACAGGGAGATGGAGGAGATGGTGTGGATTATCAAAGACATGGGCTTCAAAGATAAAGAGGGCAGGACGATCATCACCTTCGGCCGCCTCTTTGACCGCTACGTGAAGATCTCGGATAAGGTGGTGGGCATCCTTCTGCGTTGTCGCAAACACAAGATGCTGGACTTTGAGGGTGAGATGCTGTGGAAAGGACAGGATGATGATGTTATTATTACCCTGAGGGACTGAGGACAGGTGTGATGTCCTGCAAACATTCACATGCATGCAAACGCACCAAGAAATCTCACGAGAAACGATGCCAGCCATACCAACCGCGTCGCTACATCCTGTATGCAAGAAAAATGGAGGAATATTCTTAAGAGACAGAAAAATAATATCCTACAGTATGATTATAATGTGGTAATCCACACATGACACACAGCTTTCAGGACAAAAACTCTGAAAGGAAATGTAGTATCTCAAAGACTCTATTCAAAATAGGTATGTGAGTACACACGTGTAAGCTAGACACACACACACACACCAGACTCATTAGTTCTTCTCATATACCTGACAGGTCATCCGGTGAAGGAAAGCTATCTTTAGCATGCTAACCATTCTCGCCTTGCTAACTATGCTACATGCTAGAAGCCTTGAGAATCTTCCACAATGTCAGTCATACTAGAAGGCTTAACTTGACTGCAGCTGAAGAAACTTGCAGCTAATTTCACCTCATAATTCACTGACAGACTTAAAAAAAATCTCTGCTTTGTCCTCTTAAGATAACTTTGTTGAAAACAAGCTAGCGTGAAATTAGCCTTGCCACAAAATATTATGACTTTTGGGTGTTTTAGATATACTTAATGACAACAGGACAAAAACAGAACAAACAATCAAAACAAGAATTACACATCAATGTGACCAAAGTTTTTTTTCTTTTGTTCTATTTGGACCGACTTTAGTGTCTGTTGCTAGCAGAGCTTAAAATACATGACTGAATAAAACCTAGCAGCAGTTTGAGCTATTACATTAAGGCAGGAACACCAGAGGAAAAATAAATTGTTATACTAAATGATCGGTCAGTTACCATTGGATTTTTTTTTTTACATTTTTGTTATTGTATGTGTGGTTCGTGTGGGATTTGAATTTAAAATGCTTAACAAATAAATTCTTGCTCAATACTTATATAGAGACAAGTGGATGTACAGTATATGGATGCTGTTGTTTCATTTAAAAGCAGACTGAGCCAGGTGAAGCTGCTCTTTACAGACTGATCGGTCAGAAGTAAGAACTATTAACATTTTCTGGACCACAATAATTATCTGTGAACTGTTCCCTAGCCAGCTGACTGGTTTATTTGCCTTTTTGTCCTTGTTTTTCAAAGCAAGAAAGCTTCTTAGCTTTATGAGATAAGAACATTTAGCATTTTATCTGTAAAAGAAACCATTAATAGGAAGAAGCATGAGCACAGTAATAGCAATCTTATCTGTTAATTTATGTATGAAAACCACTTGTCCACAGAGTGCATGTGTAATGTGTAATAGTTTTCAAGTAAATAATTGTATTGTGAAATGTAATTTACCTCATTTTAACGTTAAGGAGAGACTTGAGTGATGTGAATGAAACTTAGAGGTGCTTCATCAATTTTTTTTCTTTCAGAATGACAAAACATGTTATAAGAATTGTACAGGGTGGTGTATCATGCACAGATTAAGATTACTGTAAGGGTTTTGTCTATGGAAAATCTATTTAGCACTGAAACTGTGAAATTATAGTTGTGCGTTATTTGCTGTGCTCAGTGTCAACTAGAGATGGGACTTTTGACACTGAGGCTCCAAAGCCCATTTCTTTCTTTTGAAAGAACTGGTTCGAAACACAGTTGAGGCTTGTATCAAAGCTCCGTGATCACATGACCGATGACGTTTGAGGCTTCATACGCCACAATGAAACACAGAACGTGAGGTGGCTGATTCAAATCTTTGGCGACACATTTAAACGTTTTACTAGTAAATTTCAAAATGTTGTAACACTTTCAAGTGTGGACAGTGATTCTCAGAATGAAGACACAGCTGCTTAAAACTGACTTCATTGTTTTTTTGTTGTTTGACAACAATATGCAGCCTAGTTTATTTGTTCCAAAACAGTTGATGGTAAAGCACCTAATTCATATTTTCTTTTCAATATACTCACACATGCTGTATATAAGATGCTTTTCAATCTTCATTGACCGAGGTTTGAATGAAATTAGAAATGCTTTATGAAGTCAAAAGTAATGCTGGATGCAGCAACACCGTTTGCTGCCAAAAGTCCAGATATATACAACCATCTATTCTTACATAAGAACAGAAACATTTGTCTGAAACAATTAAAGATGTAAAAAAAGGTTATTTATAGTCATAGGTTTAACTTTATATTCCACCTGGTGGGCTTAATGCTTTAGTTTCTTGGATGCCTCCCCAGTGTCATCATTCACTGCTACAGTGAATTATGGCCTATTCACTCCGAAAAGTCTACAGGCTTGCACACTTGCTAAAAATCCTTGGGGAAGTTTCCAGAAGTTCACGCCAGAGCCCTTAAGCGCTTGCTGATGCTGCAGTGAGACAGTCTTAAGCCCTTGTGGACTCTGTGGCTGTCAGTCCAGACACTGTTGGCAGATCGCTGAGCTTTTTCACTTTTCTTCCTCACTACACCCCCCTTTGCTACTAGGTTGTCCTCTGGAGGGGATAAGGGAAGGAAAGGAGTGGAGCAGAGGATTGGTGAGGGGAAGTAGAGGCCGCCTGGGAGAGTTGAGACAACCTAGACGTCTGTTAATGATTGAAGTGGCTCAATCACAACTGCAATACAGAGGCGTTTTATATTTCACATTTATTGACAAACTGCATTGTGTGTATTAATTTCTTCTTTTATGTGAAACTAACTATGACATGTCCACATTGGACTGCTGATGTTTTTTTTTTAAACAAGCAAACTTGAAGGTGGGGTGAAAACACCAGGGTGAAACCCTGAAGTAGCCCGAGCAGGGTTAACAGCGCACACTCTTTGTATGCAACACTAGCAAGACAAAGAAGTCCAGGAAGCGAGCTTGTGACCTGGAGGTCGTCGGTTCAATCCAGGCCAGCGGGATAAATCTGGGTAGGGAAAGTGAAAAAGCAGCGCTTGCGCCAGTGGCCAGTGAATAAGGCTGTGGTTGTACTGGTGTTCCTGCAAGAGAGGCTTCCTCTCAATGAAACTTCCCTGAATAAAGGTTAACAGAAAATAAACCTAGCGTGTTTGTGACATTGGATGTTACAATCGTGTTCTACCACAACCCAAAAGTATTTTACTGGATTCAGAACTGGTGACTGAGGAGGCGACTGAAGAACTTATTGTCATGTTCATGAAACGAGTTTGAGATGACATTTGCTTTGTGACACAGAGCACTCTCATGCTGGAAGTATGGCGAATTGTGGCCATAAATGATGAACGTGATCAGAAGCAATACTCAGAAAGGTTGTGGCATTCAAAACATGACTGGTATTAAGGGGCCGAAAGTGTGCCAAGAAAACACTCCACACACCATTACACCACCAGCAGCAGCCTGGACTGTTGACACAAGGAAGGTTGGGTCAGTGGATTCATGTTGGTGATGCCACATTCTGACCCTGTCATCTGCTTGCCTCAGCAGAAATCCAGATTCACCAGACCAGGCCATGTTTTTCCATGTTTTCCACTGTCCAGTTTTGGTGAGCCTGTGCCCAATGCAGCTGGAGTGAGTCAAAGTCCAGCACCCTATATTTTTTATTTCCTAATTTCTTATTATGTACAAATTGAAGTACCTGAAAATGTCACATTACAATACAGTCACGCCGTAGGGGGCACCACAGTGTGGTAGAGGAATGTCTGTATCTAAGCACAACTCCTTCCTATGTGGTGTCAGTGTTTTACTGAGGTGAAACATGCTGTTGTTTGGAACTGTAATTTCCCCCATGGAGAATATGATTTATGTCTCATTTTACATTTGCACCATCTGAGGGCCTCCTGCTGGTTCATCCAATTTTAGTGTGTGAATTTGTCTTTCTGTCTTTGCGTATGCAAGTCACGCTAGCACTTGTGTGTGTGTGTGTGTATGTGTGAGTGGGAGTGTGTGATGTGGTGTCTGTCAGTCTGCGCATGTGCATGCAAGTCATGCCTTTGCCTGTGTGTGAGTGTGTCTGCCTAGTGTGACCTGGCTTCCTGTCACGCAACTGCTTTGTGCGTGTGTGTGTGTGCGCTTCCATATCTATCCAACAGTGGACCTCCCGGCCTCACACCCCCCCCCCCCCCCCCCCCACCCACACTCACCAACACTGGAGCACTGAGCCAACAGGGGACATTTTGGAGGATCACTGTTGGTCATGTCATAAATCATGCAATAATTATGCCTTAAAGTCTATATTGAATTTATTTTTAATTTCATCCAAGTGAGGACCTGCGCATATTTTACTCCGCAGAGATGAATTGCAGGGCCATGGCAGACCCAAACCTACTTTGTGTATACATACTCATACATACAAAACGCTCTTCGATGTTGCAGCAAAATGGCAGCAAGTCACAGTTTTCCACTACATGACCCCCTGTCTTCATCTCTCTGAAAGTTGGGAGGGGTCTAAATCGTTCAAGGATGTAAGAGGATTGTTTCAAAATTCTTTAGGTCAAGGGTTTGATTATTGGAATGCTCACTAAAACACTCACTTAAATAAAAATGCTGTTTTTTTTTTTTTTTAAATAACTGGAAACTGCAGTCCACACTTGGTTGGCGTAGACTGGCAGTCCACTGTTGGTAAGATAGGAATGTTTGAGTGTGTGTGTGTGAGAGAGAGAGAGAGAGAGAAAGAGAGAGAGAGAGAGAGAGAGAGAGAGAGAGAGAGACATTAATACAAACTGATCATTTTGGTCGTCGGGGAGTCTGGACATCTGCCAGTGAGAGAGGGACACAGGGAGAGAGACATAGTGAGTGATGTGAGGAGAAAGACAGAAAGAGAACAAGAGAGATACCATGAGAGAAAAAGGAGATATAAGGACAGAAAGCTATGTCAAGAAAGAGGATGTAGATAGAGTATTCCATCTAGACAGACAGGCTAAAGCTTCATACTTGGTCGTGCTTAGCTGCTGACTGTCAAACAAAATGAATCCCTTCTCTCCCCTCCTTCTCTCTCCAGCTCCCCATCTCATTCTCTTTCTCCATCTCTTTCTTATTATTGTTTTTCCTCCTCCTCCCCTGTGCCTTTTTTCTCTTCTTCCATCCCTTCTCATCTGTTCCCATAAGAGTTCTGCAGTTTATTGAGGTTCAGAAAAGTTTGTAGTTCGTCAGCCTTTACCTGTTGTTTGCTTTTAACTACATGTGCGTATCCTCAGACATGAATGCTATGCTTCCAAAGATGCAGTTAATCACATGAACATGGGGGCAGTGTATAAGGATGTGATGTACGATCAGACTCTGAACTAACAACAATCACTAATGAACTGATATGTTAACATGTAATGTTATCAGTCCAAATCTCAAAAAAAAAAAAAAAAAAAAATCAAGCAGGCATTTAATTAAATCAGTTGGTGGCAATAATTAGTTAGCTTGATCTTTATGATTTGTTTACAGTGGCCTAAGGTGTATAATAGTAATGTTAACATTAGATGTTTCCACCACAAATTTAACAAATACACAAATTAAAAACAAACAATAAAATATCAAATGATGGAGTTAAACTATTTTATTGACAGCTGGAATAGAATAACAATACACCAAATTGTGCATTTACTCAACAATATAACAGTTTTCCAAAGAATCTGCAAATATACTCATGTTTTAAATGACAGTACAGTGAATAAAACTAAACTTACACCATTTTGTTACTCTTCTGATAACATTCAGGTCCTCAAGGCAGTAATACATGAGCAACAAATGGAAAGCAATGCTGATGGACATTTACTGCTTAATTCTTTACTAAATTAGTTTATGCAAACATCTGTTGAGCTGTTAACCTACAGATAGAATGAAAAGGGTTGAGAATTTAAAAAATTACAACATACTTGTGAAGAGAAGTTTGAAATCCATAAATGACTAGGTAATTCTTTAAATGTTGAGTTTGAACAAACAACATCAGTTGCTCCAATGAAGCTTCTCAGCAGAAAACTGAAGGATAGAGCAGCTGACACTGAATGTGTTTTACCAAATGAAAGTGTAGCTAAAAGTATATGTTTTTACATACTCTGAATAAATTCTTACCAGTGAGAAAATCAGATTCTCCATCGGCATTGCTTCCATTGCTTCTCATCTCATATCCCAAAATCAAAACATCACCTTCATGTAATATCAGGGGCCTTAGGAAAATGACGTTTGGAAATGTCTCAATGTCCTCAAAAGGCCTCAAATGACGGTCTAGTGATGGGAATTTAAGGCTGTGAATGCTGCAGATAAAAATGGCTTTATATCACTGGATAAATAAAACGGAGGATCTGTTTGAAAGTTTCGTCATTGGAGCCCAAAGTTTCAACACCAGTGTATGAACGACAATGTGAGCCTGAAATATGAAAAATGAAAAATGAAACTTACAGAGAATGCTGAAGGATAGATTCATCAGGAACAGCGTTGAGAAACACAAGTTACAAAACTCCATGGCACTTTGATTCGCACTGGGGTCACCCAACCTAAAAATGTATTCGCTCATGGTAATGTGGATCGCTTTGGATGAGAGGATCTACCAGATGGCATGTGGGGGAAACTTTTATGAGGGCTGGGTTGGGGAGGGCCTCTGAGGAGAAAAAAAAAAGTTTGGGAACCGCTGCCTCTGCAGCACAGCAGACTGGAGGAGATGTGTTGCTTTTGGGATCCACCAGCCACCGTTTCGTAACAACCACAGAGGAGCTGCAGCTATACCCTTTCATCCTCCCACTCCTCCACCTCTTCCCCCGGAGAGAACATGATATGTGTCTAGAAACGCGCACACTGTCACTCTAAAAGAAAAGGGCACAAATAGTGCTCTCTTTCTTTCTAATAAGTGAAACTCATACTTAAAAGGAAAAAGATATGGATGATTTAAGCTCAGGGAACAGAAGGGAATTTTCTTAAAGAACTTCAAAGGGAATTCTACCCAGATTCACTTTTAGGTTGATCTTCTGCAAAAACAGACAAACTTCATGACTTTGCCCATGCAGTCTTTGTGTGAATTCACACAATCTTTAAACTCAACAAAATCAGAAAAGGCAAATCAAGGTTAGCTCTGAGCGTGCCAGCTAATGCTAGCTATTTATGTACAGTTGGAAACCTGAAAGACTTTTTTCAGTGAGCGAGCAACATCCATTGATATTAGCTGACACCATCTTGGAACATTCAATTGTCCATTTCTCTTAATGCATCCACGAAGCCCACAAATTACTTATTATTAGTTAGTTACTTTTATGGATGTTTGTAGATTTGTTTTCATGTTACATATCTTCTATTCACATATTGATTGACAGGTGAATTTACAATCAGGAAAAATGCTTCAGGAACCCATGTTTTCACCTGCTTCACTGTACAACTCGAATCATGTAAAAGCCGCTGTTTTAATCAGGGAACTTGCGATAGCTACAACGTTGTGTGTATAGTCAGTGTAAGACGAGAGAACTGGTATGGGAAAAGTTTAAGAATGTTATGTTATTGTCATGTTACTTTCACAGCTAAATGTGATTAGCTAAACACGTAGGCTGCTTTTTTCCCTTGTATCTTGGGCACTGGCCTAAAAGCTGAGCAGAAGGAAGGAAAAATGTCTGGTTTTGCAGAATGACAACCTGAAAGGCTGTAAGGGTGGAAAAAGACCCCAGATCTTCATGAAAAATTCCGGCTATAATGCGAACATTCTTTTGTTTTTTATTTACTCTACTTGATTGAAAGCACAAAGTACCATCATGTGCATTTAAACATCAACAAAGAAACAATAGTGTCATTTTTTTTCATTTCTCTAAGTTTAGAAAATAAGTCTTAAGAAACAGGTCAGTGTTTGAATATCTACGCTGCAAAATTATTATTTATTTTTTGCTCAGTTTGTTCAATTAAGCCCACACCAAGGAGTGGGGAGAATACACAAATAGTCAGTTGAAATCAGTATCAGTATCATTATATCAGAAATTCATTAAGAACATACGCAAAGATAATAATTTCCATAGATGACACTTAAATCACTTTAAGCAATGGGTTGAAATGGTGACACTGTAAAACTTTTTTTTTGCGTTGTTTTGATTACTTTATGTGACAATTCTTAGTCCTTAGCCCTGACAAAATGGATATCAGTGTGTTTAAGGCCTCTACTTACATTACAATTGGTAGTAGTAGATACATAATTAACATCCATGTGGCAGACACAATCAAAATATGGGGGAATGCAAAAAGGTACATTTTTGGTGCTGATCATGTCAACTATAACGTCTTCATGGTTCATTCACTTCCCTTCAAAGTTACAAAATGTCACAAACAAACTCAGACTGGTGAACAAGAAGCTTTTGATGAAGAAAATTACACAATCAGTTTTAATAAACAAACATTAACTACTCTTAATCCTGCTAGCAATGTTGGCATATATTTTGTCTCTCTCTCTCTCTCTCTCAAACAATTAGAGAAGAAAATGTTCTTGCATGGGTCAGCTGTATACACGTTTACACCAAATTCACACTAATGCCAGAATCTGCACCTGTAGCCATCATAGACAACCCATCATTCACTGCATGCATTCCATACTACTGCTGCCATGCTGCCCCACCCCCAATAGGAACTGTTAGAAAAGTATTTTAAATGGTACAGTGAAGAATCAACTTTTTTTTGACATTGATTAATGCTTCGTTAAATGTCTGTTTACGTGTGTTGTATAGGCAGCTGCTGCAGGTTAGATGTGGATAGATGGGAAACTTCTATGATGGTTACCACTGCAACTTCATATTTATAACTCTCATTGTGATCTATCTGCACTAAATCTAGCTCATTATCATGCAAAATTACGTTTGTTTTAGCCACACAGTCCCTGTTCTTGGACGGAAAGCCATTTCTTTCACCCAGAATGTGCTCTGCTTTATGGGTTACTGAAAGAAAAGTTAATGCCACGTGTGTAAACTTCCTCTTTCATTGGTCCTCATTTGGGAAATCAGCCCTCAACATATGTTTAAATTTTGGCACGAAAGAACACAGACAAAAACACATTCCTTGGGTCACAGTAAAATGAATTCATTGATTTTATATTTATTTATATACTTATATATTTTATCTATACAGCGGTTCTAATATCACCCCTTTCATTCATTCCATTTATTAAAAAAACTGTTTGTTCTAACTACCAGGGACTCATTAGATTAAAATCTATGCTACTCAATGTAATTTAGGGTGTGAAAAATGTTCCTGCATTTTTCAATTCCAAAATTCTTATGTTACATGGGGTTTTACATTTCAACTTCTTTTTTTACAGAGTTCCTCAGATACTACATGACACTTGCCCTGAAAAAGTTTATGGCAAAAAACACATGAATGTGCTGCAGTAAATTGACAGACCTCTGCAAGGTATTTTCAGTTAATATGTTCAGATTTTCAAGCTATTTTAAGGGTGTTTCAAACCATAATAATGTTGCTGCCTTATTTTTTTTTCTTGGACAACAGGACATAATCTGTTAGTGAAACAAAAGCAGATTTCCTATCCTTCAAAAGTTCTGATATTCATGCAACATATGCCACAAGATAACTTGTCTCCTTGAATCTGACTGCAGTGAAAATTCCTGGGTAAGGTTGTCATTTTCCAGTTTGTTCTGAAAAACTGCAATGACTAGATGTTTTTTGATTATTGCTTTACAGAATGTAGATAATTTGTTTTGAAATTAATATCGTATAATATCCCTGCAACACTGCTACTGGCAAAACTGAGGCCAATTTTGCTTTTTTTGTTTTTTTTTAAAGGAAAATTATTCAAAATTGTATGGTTTAACTAAAACATTAGTTCATAATGTAAGAGAATTTCAAATTTGTTCTGGAATCTTGCCTCGAAGTAAAAAACAAAACAAAAAAAAAAACAAACAAAAAAAAAGGTATTTTTAATTTTTTCTTGTTTTTTAATCTTGTTACAGATTTCAGTTATTGTCTGCGAATGAAAAAAAAAGCCCAAAATGAAATCCAGTCACTCTCGTAAAAATCTGAATTAAACTGCTACATATGTATGTTTTCGTCCATTGATGTTGGGTCTCAACCCAAAGTACAGTATTTAATTTCTCCTCTTTCTTTGTAGCGTATAGCTCATGCTTAGTCTAATCAAGTTGTCTGCTAATTAATTATAAGTTTTAATCAGTCATGCGGATGCTACCAGCTAATGCTACAATCTTACGGTAACTAGCAAGGATATCCCTTCGCTCCGTCAGTTTTAACACAAATCGGCTAAGTCGTTATAGATTAACTTTGGCTCACTCCAAAAGACACTAACAACCATAATATTTACAGATAAAAAAGACATTAAGAATCATAAAGTGCCCAAATGAAATACATTTACCTCTGTTCTTTAATAAACTATAAATTTCTCTACAGTGTGCACATTGTGTTCCCTTTAGATTCATCCTATTTTTGTGAATTTTTTTTTTCTTTTTTTAAATCTGTGAAACCTGACGTCAGTCCAGACAGATCCTTTGTTTGGATGATGCAAAGTACATTTCATGCTTCCTTCCTCTCCCCCCTCACCCCCCACACACTGAGTTGTAGCATGGCTAATCACCAGGTGCCTTCGTGGTCTGTGGATTAGGGCTGTAATTTAGAATAAAAGGGACGCTTCTCTGCACAGCCTGAATACTGCTGTCAGATGTTGTGAGTGGTTGTTTCTGTTCCTCCCTCACAATGGCACATGCCATAAGGTAATTGAAGAAGAGGAAGGAGAAGACACTTGCTGGTAGAAATTGGCACAGTACAAACTGTTATTAGATAGCTGTTAGCCAAAGCTTTACAAAAACGAGAGGAGGAATCTTAAAAATCTACTTCTAGAACACTAAAGAGCCGAACTACAATTAAAGTGGAATTTACAGCAAGTTTTCAGCCCTACACTGAGAGCCAGGCTACCATCCTCAATGCTTTTGGAAACATCTGTATTAGCATCATGTGTCAGCACTACCTACAGCACAGGTACAATACCCCCCGCCCCCAAACACACACAGAACCAGGTGGAATATGAAAATTTAGACACAGAACACAGAACAGAAATGAACCAAATGAAAACAACACCCTCAAAATTTCAGACCCCATTTAGACTTGGCTGGTTCATGATAAGGTCTGCACATGAAGAAAGGTTCTGGGTGACACACATTGTGAGATAAATGCTTTTGCATGTATCCCATCTGGCTTAAACAGAATCACCTCCAGAAGTGGTTCAGGTGATCAGGTTTCAAACTATTCTTGATGTGTTATGTCCACATAAGCTGGAAATCACATGTTCAATGTAATCAATTTGCTACAGATTCAAGAAACAACCAGGTAAAATGGGGACCTGTATCACATTTGTCTTAAAACCCACAAAGCTGCATGTTTTCATTCCTGCCAAACACACCAGCTGATTTTGACTACTATGCACCTTCCACAAATGATGGCAAAGTAATAAATAAAATCAACTTATGTCTTGATTGATTGTAATGAAAATGTACAGACCCTTCAAGAATGATAGCACATTGTCTTTGGGAACTCAGAACCTGCGTTTAAGCCACATAAATCCACCCAGGAACCAACTTATACCTGTCACTGCAGGTAAATGCATTTTATTCCTGTACTAACACACTGGGAGGATAGAAACCCAGCAGTACTCTGGTTCCCTAAGATCAGGTAGAGATCTAGATCCTTCCAGAAGGTGAAAGGGAATTTCACTCATGTCTTCCTAATACTTAGTGCCAAATGAACTCAACACCAAAGGGCCAAATGTGTGAGAAAAACAAACAAAAAAAAAAACAGCTGAAGTCAGTGTGTTTGAAACCAAGATGTCTTGGTTGGTTACAACAAATAATTTTAATTCTTTCTCTGAAAGTCCTCTTCAGTCCTGCTGCGCACAGATTCTTTCACCTACAACCTGCTGTCCCCATGCTCCTGCAAACTGGGAGGCTGGTGTCTCAAACAATCAGAGGGCAGTCTAAGACTCTCTCCAGACTTGTGGATAGACAGATAACACTCAGGGGCTGTCCGGCCCCTTAATGAGGACACAGAAAGACAACAAGCAGTCCTGGGAATGAGAATCGAACGCAGGCTGTGAAGAAGGCGCATAGCTGAAGCAGAGAGGAGCCCGCAGTGCATTGTGGTCCCAATAGGATGTGATCAATGTTGGCAACTGAGCCTTCCTTTGAAGTATCCTCATTAAGTAGGTTTTTATTTTTTATTTTGTTTTTTCATCAAAGAGATCTGAAGACAGCAACATTTTCTTGTGAGTCTGAGGGGCGGTCGTTTGCAATAACAAAAGAAATATGCTTCCCAGGAGTCTCGGGAAACAGTCTGATAAAATATCAAAAGAATTACAGTGCATTTCCAATGAGTGACAGAATTACCTACTGATTTGTAAAGTAATTTCCCTATCAGGGGAGTGATTCATTCCCCAGTGTGGTTGGACCTGTCGAAGTACCCTTGTGAAAGATACTGAACAGCTACCTACTCCAGGGGCATTACCACCTGGCTGACCCGGGCACGGGGCATATAAAAATGTGTCTGAGGACATAGTTGAGACAGCCATGAAATATTAGTCGCAACAACAAAAATGCATATTTTTTGCGTGAGTCTTAAGATCGCTCACAACAGGGCCCAATGGTGCTCTCCAGGGACATCTGGGAAGAGTGGCGGATGAGTGGCGCCATTGTTGGGTCCACCATGGAGGAGGTAGGGAAGAGCTTGTACCAGCCAATCACCATCGTGCTGAGGTCCAGCTCCTCCAATAGGATTCGAGCCACACCCATGAAGCATTTGCGGTCCATCCGTCCATAGTTGCCCCAAACAATCACCTGTGGAAGAGAGAGTAGCAAGACAACTGCTTATCTATTTCAGTAAAAAATTAGATTTTTACTCCATCCGTCCATAGTTGCCCCAAACAATCACCTGTGGAAGAGAGAGTAGCAAGACAACTGCTTATCTATTTCAGTAAAAAATTTGATTTTTACTTTCAGAACTAGAGGAAAAGTCACAGAATCACTAAAGGCTATATGTCTTATCCTCTGGGGACCATGACTGTTTGTACAAAACGTCATGGTAATCTATGCAATAGTTGTTAAAGTGGTAGACTGACCAGACAAATGACAGACCCATGCTGCTAGCATGGCTAAAACATTTTGTTTTCTTTTTTAATATTTCATTTTTTTAGGATGGAGTGCTTCCCATAAACAGGAAATTAAAAAAGAAAAAACATTTATATTAATATTTCGCTCTGCCTTAAGTTTTTTTATTCTGTACTTTACTGCCACTAGTATTAATTAAAAGTCCTATGCCTGATGAAACCGCAATAAATATATCACTGATTGCAGTTTCTTTTTTTTCTTTTTTTTTAATTCAATTTGGCAAACAATAGAAACCCACTGTACATCTCCCGGGAGATCAGCAAACCTGCAGTGTTATCTAAGAGAGGAAAATGTGAAATTTAAAACACAGTTGCACTTGTTTTTCATTCTCAATCTTTGCTAATATTCAGACTATATTATTATAAATGTCACATAATCTTGAATAGAAGATACTGATAAGCACAGTTCAGCTTGCAGGTAGATGTATCTAATGTTCCCCTCACTGTTTCTGGATCACTCAACACAATTCATTTTATTTCAAGGGATTTAATGTCGAAACATGGCTTCAAAGGCCACTGAATCCTGCTCATAGAGCATTCTGGGGGGTAATGAAGGACCAGACGGATTAACTGACAAAGTGATAAGGTTAAGAGGGCGGGGTTAATTAGCATTAATCCAGATGGTTTGGAAATCTGTTCGGAAGCAACACTGGATCTTCATACTCTCTCCTACAGCAGCACAAAGCTGGCTGAGGTGTCAATTAAAGTAAATGAAGAGGGATTGTGTGTGTTTGTGTGTGTGTGTGGGTGGGTGGGGTAGAGAGAGAGAGGGAGAGATGATGGTGGGATGTGACTGGAAACCTGTGTGTGTTTGTATGTTAAGGTGTCCTCTGTCTCCTGACATCCTGATAACATCGGGCTCATCTCAGACCGCCCCACATCTTGTCAAGCGGAGGACAAAATAATCAATATCCGCCATTTGCGTGTGTCTTCTTGCATGGTGGTCTTGTGTGTCTATGCCTGTGTTTCTTTTTCTTGGTATGTGTGAGTGTGTATGTGTCTGCAAGTGATTTCCACAGAGACTCGGAGGCAAAATCTGCTTCAACCGATTCACCTCCATCTTTAAAAAGGGGGAATCTATTTCTCTTTCTGTCTGCCTGCAATTAGGTCCTGGCCTAAACCACTTCTTCTTAGGAGAGAGAGAGAGAGAGAGAGAGAGAGAGAGAGAGAGAGAGAGAGAGAGAGAGAGAGAGACGTGGAAAAGGAGAAATAGAAATAGAACAGGAGAGTATGGTGGAAAATGAAAAATGTAGTGCCCTAGATCCTCAACTGTTCCACTTTCTAAGAAGTGGAACAAAGACAAAAACACACCGTGCAGGTGCTGATGGACAGACAAAAAGGGATTTAATTAAATAAAACACAGCATGTTGCGCTGAAGTGAGGATAAGTGGGTACAGACAATGGATGGAGGAATTTGAATTAAGGGGACAAGTAAGTGCACAGTGACACCTGAAAGCGGGACAGCAAATTCATCTGGACAAAATACACAATATGGTCAAAAGTACTTTGGTGTGCATTTGATCTGTTTTTCATGTTTTGGGCTGGATCACTTATTTCTAATGCAGGGAAATCTAAATGCTACAGCATACAATGATATTCTAGAT
The DNA here is from genome assembly GCF_017976425.1 of Toxotes jaculatrix. Lineage (NCBI taxonomy): Eukaryota > Metazoa > Chordata > Actinopteri > Toxotidae > Toxotes > Toxotes jaculatrix. The sequence goes on along the minus strand of NC_054396.1, from coordinate 27,785,980 downwards.
AATCGTGGTCTTTCAAGTCATGATAATCCCTCTTGTGCGCGAAGACTACTTCAAATTCTCAACATGTCTCTATCTGGGCTGCCTGACACCAGGAACTGCCCCTGGTTAGAAGAGACGGAATAATAAAGAATGATGGGAAAAAAAAGAGATAAGAGTGGCACATTTTGAAAAAAAAAAAATACATTAAACCCTGGATTTGCTATCTTTCCCAATACTGGAAAAAAAACTTATATTTATGTGGACTGAGATAAAAAAGCTGAAAAATATATCAAGTGCTGTCACACGTTAAGGGAAAAGGAACAATGAAAAATATTCTAAATGTTATAAGCTGTCGACATTTATTGTTTAAACTCTTAAACTAATTTTCTCTCATGTACTTTTTGGCAACATCGGCTGTGACCTGTGCAAATAAAGCACATTTGTATTTGAACTTTGAGAGAAAGATAACGGTTATTTTTTAAATTAAAGAACCTGATAGGGTTCTTTAGCAACGAAACACTCTCACAGACCAGAACTGAAATCAGTCGATTGCTTGCACTCCGGAAAACACAAACCAAACACACAACGCGAAACAAAACAAAAGAGTACACGCTGTCAAAGAGCACGAGATAAGAGAGGAAATGAGATGATCAGAGGACAGGGGAAGAGAGTGTAGAGCGGCGGAGAAAGACGGACAGCCGATAATTAGAAAGGAGGCGTTGAGGGGCTAATTACGCAGTGACAGCAGCAGCAGCAGAGCATTCTCAGGCCGTTCCTAAGACCTCTTCACTGAGCACACAGCAGCTCAGACCCGCAGCCTTCAAAAACCCACTGACCTGACCCCTGTTAGCCACGCGTGCAGCATGTGTGAGATTCTCATTATAGACAAATTAACAGGAAAAGTTTTAAACTTCAAAGTGTGTAAATCCCAGTTTCAAACACTGATACAAAAGGCAGACCGCAAATGATCAGTGTATCAGGATCAGGATAAATATTTTACGTGTCTGTTGACTGGTTTCAGCTTGTGATCTTTGTCAAAGTTTGCCTGTGCTTTCTTAGTAGACTTTTCTGCTTCATATTTCCTTGAGTGTGACTAAGAGTTCTCATTATTTTGTCTATGGATAAATAAAGCTCTGTTTGGACACGAGGAGTATTAACTGAAATTATAATGCTTTGTTTCTGCTTTAATTTCTGAGGTTATTGTAAAACGCTAACACTAACTGTATTTAATGTTGAAAGAACGTTGACATTTGGGAAAAGGACATGTTCCACTGTACAACCTAAAACCTTCTCTTTAAAAACAAACTCTTACATGAGGTCAGAAATAAAAAAAAAAAACAAAAACTCTTGACATTTAATGAATATGTGTCTAAAATAACATGCTTTGGACACAAAGTTGTTTTTCTCATGTGATGTTTTGTACAGGCGGAAAAAAAAACAGAGTCAGCTAAAGAAGGATTTCGAATGAATTTTCAGTGTAGGCTTTAGCAGCGCTCCGCTTTGCTAAATCAGGAAGTGACAAATTGAAAAGCGCTGCTGATTTCAGCGATTTTCATTATCCAGTGTGAATGAGTTTGATGAAACTCAGAGGACAGCGACACAGACAGCAGATAATTAAGAGGGAGGCGTTTAGTGGCTAATTACACAGTGAAAGGATCAGCAGAGCAGCCCGAGGCAGAGCTACAGGCCTCTCCACTGCTGATTACTGAGGAAATCTGACAACTATCAGGTTAAAACACATGTTGGTCGTATGTGTCATGTCACCTTTACAATGGCAAAATGAGGCGTGACTGAATTACAGCTAAAAGAAAAACAGTATGAATGAAGGGAATCGTGATATATAAAACACAAGTTTAAAGAAAAAAGAAAGAACATTTAAAACAAGACAATGATTAAATAGATGAAATTATTAAATACTGATCCAGGACAAGAGATGAAAGTAGAATGAAGTTGCAGAAAAGCCGAGAAAAACAGAAACATTAAAGGAAAGAAAGGAGAAGGAAGGGAAAATAAAGCCAAGCATGACGGGTAAAGAATACGAAATAGGCAGAGGAAGGAAGGAAAGAAAGAGGTGAGAGAGCTGTAATAATAAGTTTCTCTCAGTTCGTCTTTTGTGACATTTTTGATCCTGAAAGCAGCTGGAGCTCAAACTAATGAAAGAACAAAAACCAGCTGAAAAGGCCTGCAGGCCCCTCAGGTCGGATTCTCACTGTAAATGTTAGTGCTCTGCTTTCCAGCTTCCTCTGCTGTGTCTCCTCTGCACCGCCTCAATTTTTGCCCGCAAAGTCAGGAAAAGACGGTCATAGCGCTCTCTGAATCAGTGACGTTCATTAATCCACACGATCCCTTTAGGTATTTTATGGTGACCATCCAGCTAAATATCAGCATGTAAGCTTTGACGCTGTGAGCTGGTTTCCTTTTATTTTTCTATCTTTTATAACATATTTGCTATCTTATCCTTCTCTTGGTCACTTTCAAAGTAAATATTATGAAACTACCCCTGTCTGAAAGCTGAAAACAAGTTCAATGTCTGTTTCATTTTGTAAGTTGAATCAGTGGCCTATGACGACTTATCTCACCTGCACCACTTTCCCCTGTGGGCTTTCAGAGAAGACCAGGACCTGGTTGTAGAGAGGATCCAGACTCTTCCTCACTGACTTGGTCTTCTTCTTGGCCACACAGATGCCGTTCTCCAGGAGGTAAACTTTGATGTAGGCCGCTGGGAGGACAGCAGACAGAAAAGTTAAACCTGAACTCAGTGTTGACCCCTTCAAAGTTCTTTTTTTTTGTCCTATTAACTTAATGAGGACATGTTGTTAATTTACGTATTTGTCAAGTCACAAATACATTGACATTGAATGTATCAGTAAAATGTTCACAGGCAACATGTTTCTTTTCCGTCCAAATATCTGATCTTGCAGCACAACATCCATTCGTCATAACTCCAGCATCATTAGACTTATTTATGGTTCTGTTTAGACTCGTTCAGGAAAGCTCTTCCTTTGGTTTAATACAGAGAACCTTTGCACTGACATCAGACACAACGTACATTTAACCAAAACCATGATCTAACGCTGTCTAACTAACCTGAGCCAAAGCTTTTGTTGTCTACAGACAGGACTATAGATGGAGTCCTTGTGACTCTGCTGCCATTGATGAACGAAGAACTTCATTCATTTAAAAAAGTTGTGTATATTTGTATTTAAATGCAATTTCCGGGAGAAAAATAAAGATTACTATTTATATTATATTACTATTATTTATAATGTCCTCTAGTCCTGATTTTTCATACATCCTGGAATGAAATTTAGATCAGAGCCAAACCAAGACAAACCAAAACAGTCCAGAGCTTTTGACTTTAACTGACTGAGACACACACACACACACACACACACACACATTCCAAAGCTTTTTGTCCTGCATGTTAGATGAGAAGATTAAAGATTGGACCCTCACACACTGAAATCTGGAGCAAGGTTCTCCTTTGTCTTCCCACTATGCATGACTTTCCTTTCATCTCTTTCTCTCTCTTTTCACTCACGTGTTTTTGTCTTTCATTCACATTAAATTGCTCTCTACTCGTTTCTCTCCTCTGTCTTTTGTTTTTGCTTTGCTCTGTTTATTGTCTTCTCTTTTATCTCTCCCTCATAGTTTTTCCCAGATATTGTTTTTTTTTCCCTGTTTTGCTGACGCTGTTGTTCTTATGCAATTAGGATCAATGGCTGGTTTAATATTATGCAACCGCAGAGGAGAACTACAATCAGAATTATTAGTTTGTTGTTACACAATCCAACCTGCTGTAAAATACAGTAAAACACAAACAGCAGCAGAGTCATGTTGACTTCATGTCAGTCCTGTTTCTGTTTCCTATGACCCGCTCACTTCACCAATAATACTAACACACACGGACTCCTTATTAATTCACTTGCTGATTGTGTGCTTGATAGATTTATTTGTAGGCTGATTTATTGTTGTGTTTCATACACACTTAACAGCAAATCAGGAGCCTAAACGCATCTCACTAAGCACACTGTTGTTCTTGATTTATCTCTGATGTAATGAAGATGAAGCAGAGCTGAAACGCACTGAGTAAAACTGTTTGATTTTCTGACTCTGTTCCGCGTTTGAATGATGATTGTTCATTTAATCTGTTGATCAATGAGCAAACACTGTAATTCCTTCTACGTTTAGTCCACACTGGGTGAGCAGTCTGAAATTCTGATATATTGCAGGTTTTACAATACCAGCTGCAGATATGGACCAACATTTGAAGTCAGAGCAACACACTGCAAGTTTCACTACAGCATTAGTAGAAGCAAGTGTAGCTGTTACTTATTTAACAGAACATAAAAAAAAAATCCCTTCTTCTCTCATGCATCTTTCAGATGTTCACGGAGCATATCTGCGGTCTTAGAAAACATGACCCACTGGGTTGAATATGTCTACTGCAGGATGTGGAGCTGGTTCTATTTTCTGGCTTGTGATGCATTCATGTGCTGTGGGAACCTCCATGCTCTAAGATATTGTTTAATATACAGCAGCCAAACAGCCTTTTTAATGAAAGACACCGAATTCAAATTTTATGTTTTAACCCTGAATATATGATGTTTCTGAGGTAACGTGACATAGCTTTGATTTGTTTGATCGTTCAGTCCATGGACCAGGGGGGCACAGACTGACCTGGAGGTCCCTTTGAACCCGGTTTCATAGTGAGTCCTCTGGCCTGGACGACCTCCACCTCCAGACCTCCGTTCCTCTCCATCAGACCGATCTCTACATCACCTGGATGGATGAGAGCAAAGGAGCAGGTAAATATGTGTGTCAACCCAAAGTTCAGTGCTCAGTGTTTTGATTTAACTGCCCCTTCACTGTATGATTCAGTCTCACATCAACTGTTTGCTAAACCCGACTAAATGAATGCGGCTCTGTGCCTGCTGGATGCATAAGCAGGAAACTGTTTGCTAACATGTAAGCCATACGTCATCAGGAGATGCACAGTGTGTCTTCCTCCCTCTACTGCAATCAGAATCTGTGCATTAGGTGTTTAACAGAACCTTTCATGATCCGAGAAATGAAACTTTTTCTCATTCCAGTCACTGAAAATCAGTTCTGGATACCAGTTTCAGCTAAATGCCCCCAGAATGACAAACGCATTCCTCTGAAAGTGACAGCGCGCAGATGACGGCCAAGTTATTCTGGGTTTTCTGACATTATATAATGTTGGACTGGACAGCAGGTTTGGAGTGGAGCTGGTCCAGTCCGTGTCACTGTTGTCGGGCCAAGGACACTGCCTGACTGCCAGCGAGGAAACTGACCCACTTACAGTAGATCACTGCTGAGGAGGAAAGGCTGCGTACAATATATCCAGTATATGTAGCCTGGAAATGGAGAAAAGAAGAAGGACGACGAGAAAAGCTCTGCAGTAGGACACAGCTCCGATTTATGAGGCACTTTTTTTTTTTTTGCCAGTGTGAAATGATTTCAGCAGTCATTTGGTTCAGTTTTATGAGGAAATAAGCATTTTTTTCTTTTCAATTTTCAGACCATTTTTCATGGGAAGATTTTCTTGCCGCCTTTTTCAGGGGCATTTTACACTGAGTATAGCTGCTAGTTTTGACCCTCAAATCTTAATAATTTACTTCTCAGCTTAGTAATAAGTAAGAAAGGGAGGAATAATTCAAGGTTTTAGATTTACAGACATACGATGCATTGACTGTAGAAGAACTTTTACATAGCTTCTTTAGTGACTGATTATAGTTGAAACAGCTGAAGATAAAAAGAGAAAGAAGTACAGCGCGTCCTCTCTCACCCATGGATGTGGTCGCCAACGTTTGCCGCCCGACAAACTGGGCGGGTCCCATCCCGTCCAGGAAGTCGCTGAACTGGGCATCAGATGCCAGGCACATGCCACTGTAGTTCAGACTGCAGAGAGAATGAAAGAGGCAGACAAAGAGAGGTGGTTAAACATGACCAGGCAAATCTCATTGTACCTCAATTAGATAGAGAAAGTGAGTCAGAGACTGGAAGATGATGACAGAGTGCAGGAGAGGAGAAACAGTCAAGTCAAAAACACTCAGGAAGAAACAGGAGATAGTAAAATTAGAAAAAAAAAAAGAAATGAACTGATAACTAGAAGCTCCTGTTTCAACTTTGTTGAACTCTCACAATTCAGATTGGCTCCCTGAAAGTGAACTCAGACTGTTGGCTTTAATGTTTGACCCCCCTATGTCCTTATTTTGTGTGGGTTTGTATGTGTATGCAAAGGAATCAGCTCAGAGTGCTTTGGTGGCAGACTGCCAGGTATACCACACGCAGTGCGTGTGTGTGTGTTCCATAGACAACAGTTAAAGGACAAATCCAACCAAATATGTTCTGATGTTAGCATATAGCTTCAATCTGTGATGCGCATCGTGTATCTGAACCAGGATGGCTAAGTGATTAAGGGGCTAGACTTAAGATGCATGTGGGTTTTAACCCCACAACTGTTTATGCACAGAGGCCAGTTTGTTAACCAGTGAAAGCAGGTGTAAACAGCTCTCTGCTGCTATGCTCCTGCAGCCATGGTCCACACACACACAGGTGTTTCCACTTGCTTTGGCTAATTAAACCTCTTCTCAGTGTGCAGACTGATTGACTGATACCTCTCTGTCTCTGCTGGTAGCTTCTTTGGACCTGCTGAGAAGGACCACAGCAAATTTCCTTCATACCTTTACCCATTTCTAAAATGAGCAGAAGTATATTCAGCCAGAATAACCACCTGTGCACGTCTGCAGAGTCTGCAAGTAAAAATAGCAAAACAATAATTTGAACTTGCTCAATTTTAAGTCCCGCATTTGAAATTTTAAATTGTATAAAAGTATGCAAGTATTATTATTGGTAATATTGGTAAAATTTGTTTGTTTGATGAATGCTGATATGTTACTATTAGAAGTAGAAAAAAAAATCTTTATGCTCAGCATGAGCTGAGGACTGCAGGTACTGACAAGACAAACTAAAAGTGTGGCCTACAAACTCGGTGTCCCGTAAGAGATGAATAAAAATTAGGCTACAAGGTACTGTGAGTGTGTTACTGCACCTCTAATATCCTGGGCACATTAAAATTTGTATTTTATGGATGTAGTTTATCCTAATTTACCAACATTTATCACCAGTGTAGATTCTAAAAAAGGAAGGAGTTTGAAGAAACACTAAACTGAAGTGAACTGTTGACAACTTGAACATTAACAATTCACTTTACACACAAGCTTTTCTAGTGGGAAAACAAAAGACCATCAATCAGTCTTTCATCAATCAGAAAACATCAAAAGCATATTAAAGTTAGTTTCAATTGGCAAGAAAATCCTCAAAACTTTTCAGCTTACACTGAAATGCCGGCATCCAGTCACAGCAGCATTTTTAACAGCAAAATTTCAGAATGAAGCCAATTCACTGTAAAGGATTTCCACAATCAGTGGGTTTGCTAGTAAATTGGACAGTTTCATGAAGAAATCAACTCAGCTTAAATATACAACATGAATTGTAGCATTGATCAATAGAGCTTTTGAACTGCAGACAGTTTTATTTATCATGGTAGGAAAACACAGATGTAATTAATGACGGGATCATTACATTCAGGTGTGTGGATTGGAGGCGTCATTAATGCAATTAGTTACACCTGTGTTTTAAATGTCTGCCATGAAAGATGTGTATTCAAACCAGCTGGAAAGTCAGAAATTTAAGAAACTATCACAGCTATCTCACACCATTTTATGTAACCCTGTGTGTGTCAACACAAACACAGTTTACAACTGAAGCTACTGGCTCTTGGATTTGATTTGTGCTGCCTCAGGTGTATGAGAGCTGCTACCTTAAAAGAGAAGAAGCAGTGAACAGGTGGAGGTGATTGCCACATAAAAGAAGCCGCTACAGAAGGTGGTAATGAAGTTGCCAACTGTTTCTATCATTGCAAATTTAGTTCTGATTCTTCTTCTCTGCATTTTCTGAAACTGAACTGTGCTGGGTGACTGCCACAAAGAGAGGAAACAGAGAGAGAGAGAGAGAGAGAGAGAGAGAGAGAGAGAGAGAGAGAGAGAGAGAGAGAGAGAGAGAGAGAGAGAGAGAGAGGTCAGTGTGGAGCTGGACCAGAAAAAAAGTTCTTCCTGACCACCAATCTACAACCAATGCCAATACTTTATGTCCAAATTAATGGATGGTGGCTCTGGAGTCCACTCGGCTAATCAACTTAAATACTGTCTGTTGCTTGGGGTGACTCGCAGTTGTAAAACCTGCTCTTCTTTCATAAAAACTGTTCTACAAACAAGACATGGCTCTTAAGTATAGCAAATACAGCTCTTGAATACAGTGCGTTAACCCTTTGGAAAGTTAGCAGTCAAACTCTGGATGCTGTTGGTACCAGCAAGCACTAGCATGTTTGTAGCCAGCTAGAGTTTCCCAGCTAAAGAGCTCACTGACGAGCAATTTTTGTTCTTCACTGCTCTGATTAGTTCTTTAGCTGCACATTTAAAGAGACAGATAAATTATTTTTTAAACAGTTCTTCCACTGCGACTACAACCTAAATTACTCAACAGCATTGTCTTCAATATTAAATGAAGGAGAAAAAGCCAAAGTCACACAGGCTGACATTTAATATTACCCTCAGAATGAGCTCGGCAGTCATTACAAAATAATTTACAAAACAAACTCAGAAAAATCTCATAATTTATGCAGCATAACATTAAATTATCACTGGTCATTTTTAAATATATAATATTCATTCATACTGATGATGTCTCATCTGGATCTTGTTCTGTTTTCCATTTTTGTTTGTTCATACGTCTTTCTGTCAGATTACATATTTCCATTTTTGTGGATTGTAGGTTTGCATTCCTCTGTGCATGTGCGCACTGAATGCATGGACAGTATGTGCTGCATTAGTAAATTAAAATATATGCAATTAGTAAATCAACATATTAGATTCAGAGAAATTCTAATGCGATAAAAACCTTTGTGTACGTGTATGAGTGTGTATATGATTGTGTGCGTACGTCTGTGTGTATGCAAACAGCTGACATGCAGTAAGACAACCAACATTAGCCGCGTGGGTATTACTGGGTGATAAAATCCCGAGCTTTAGATTATACTGTTGGTGTGTGTGAAGCACATCTGGGGATTACGCTGCTGTTTCACAGAAATATGATGTTCAATGTAAACTGGTGACGACAGAGGACACATTCAAGATCCTACATTATTCACTGTTTATGGTTATTTCTCGACGCACTGAAGCTCAGAAAGGCAAAACTGCTCATGATCATTAATGTTTGGCAAATAAATGTCCAGGGGGGAGCAGAACTTTGACTCCAGAGACCTGGCTTCACGTCCTGCATGTGGTCTGAGCTGCAAAACCACTTTGGTTGAGGCTTAAGATGGAATATTGTTTGGGTTAAGCAAAATAAAGTAAACATGTCCTGTGTCATACCTTAACTGTGTGTGTGTGTGTTGGCCTGGGTGTGGCCGACCTAATTTCTGCTTCCCGCCAGATCTGCTGCACACCTGTCGGCAATCCTCTCATCAACCACACCTGAAACCAGCAGGATATATATACACCGGTCCTGCACTCATCTCATTTCACCTCTGTGGTAACGTGGCTGTCTTATTTATGAGTTTATTCCTTATTTTACTGACTGTGTTCAGTTCAAAGTAAGAAAACCTTCTTTAAAACAGAGGCAAATGTGTAAAAAAAAACAAAACAAATGTGTGTGCACGTATACACACACACATAAACTTGCTACTGACTGGGCTCTGAATTGCTCCAGCCATAAATCAATAAGCTCATAAGTGTGATTGGATGGTGTTAGCTAACAAAGTGCTTATTCATGACCGTGCATACGCAGGCACAGAGCTTTTCAATCGGCACACTGAGCCAAGCAGCTGACGGAAACACAGAAACACAGACGGACAGGAAGATGAGCGTCAGTTTGCTGATGATGATTCAGCTGCAGTTTCCCGCCGTGTAGTGATGCTTGTAGCTTGAAGCATACACAGATTTTAACCACCTCTGTCATAAAAACAGATAACAAGACAGATTAAGATCCAACACAGAAATATTACGTGGTTATAATTTAACAATATTTTCTTCTTTAAAATTAAGCCAAGACAAACTGCTTTGATCAAATCTGTGGTCGGGACACCTCCCTGATAAGAAAAACTATTTTAACATAGTTTTCCTCCATGCATTATCTTATTTAAGTTCATAGGAAATTTACTGAGCTTGAATTTGCAGAGAAATAATGCAACTGCCGTTCTATGGTTAATGTGGAAGGCTTCTTGTCATGGGCAGGTTTTTAAATTCTTGCACTTCTTGAACACTTAAGCAAAGTAACAGTAACAACTGGTCTCTGAAGTCTGTTGAGAGAACACATAATGTGACTGGTTTGTGTTGTGTCGTTAGTTTAGCCCACTTGGACAAAGAGTAAGAGGAGGAAACAGTACAGTGCTGGAATCATTTGAACCGAACAGACTCAGTGTGAAAAGACAGATCCTGGTGCTTTTTTTTTTTTTTCCTCTCTCCATCTCTTTGTATCTGTCTCTCTGATGCTCCCTCATTATTTCTCCGAGTTTGTTTACATGTAAATTAATATTCGGAAAATGCTGATTAAGGCCTCCATTTGGATCTGGGATTCATATCAAACAACCATAACCTTATTTTTCCATACAGCTGGACTCCGACACCTGTGCTGCTTGACCAGCATTATCCACAATATCATGTTTCCACTTTAGAATAAACCAGTTAGAATAAATCAGTTAGGACTGTCATATTTTTGGGGGGAATACAAGCTAAGCCACGTTTCCACGCAGCAGCTCATAAACAGAATATCTGCATATTCCAGATATAAATGGAACATTAATATTCATGCAAAAACATTCAATGATGCAATCATCCTCTTTCAGTTTCTACCTCTTCTTGTTTTCCTCCCTTCTCTGTTTGTCTTTGAAACCTCCCAGCCCCCATCACTCCCTCCGTCAGTCTGTCTGTCTGTCTGTCTGTCTGCCTTGTCTTGTTATGTAACCGCAGGAATTCAAGCTGGTAGCCAGGTTGGCACTGATCTGCATGTGGCCGTGCGTGTTTGTGTGTGTGCATGTTCGGTAGTACTACACTAGTATCGCTGATGTCATCGGCACTTTTCCACCGGGCTTTGCCGTACACTCTCTCTCTGTGTAACATCATCAAAACCCCTGCTGACGGTTTCTGGGGGACGGATGATAGAAACACACGAGCAGGAGGCAGTTTTACGTCTCCTGCTATGAGAATGAGATGGAAGCAAAAAAAAAAAAAAAAAAAAAAAAGCTTTTCAGAGAGTAAAACCTCCACCAGTGTTGAACAGTTCTGCAGACTGCCATTACACCCAAAGACATCGCTGCAGTCGCTTTCATTCTCAGATAAACTGATTCCTTTGTCCTCTGTCTTAGGATTTTTAAAGCAAGTCACTGTCTGTGATAATTTCATTGTTATGGCTGAAAACACAAATGGTCTAAAGTCAGATATTTTAGATGTGTTACAAAGGTTGATGTTCCCCAGATTTCATGGGAATTTGTCCTTAAATCATTGAAATACACTGAAAAGAAAGAGGCAGAGAAAGTGACTGACTGGAGCGACAACCATGCTTCTCAACAGGCTGAAAAAAAAACAACACAAGTAATCGAAAAGAGTTTGTCCAGTTCAAACTAGAGAGCAATCACAGGACATACAGCAGCCCAAATAAATATGATTCAATCCTTTTTGTTCGAGTTCATGAGAAAACTATAAAAACTGATCAATATCACAATGTCAAGAAAAAAATTCCTGGTTTCAGAAAGCTACACGAAAAAGAGACTGGACTGAAAACATAGACATTTCTATATGTTTACCCAATATTAGTGTTCAGGATTGTGTGGCAGAATATGTCGGAACCAGATTTAGCTGGAATCAAAGTGGTGTCTGTGTTGATGAACCGCAGCAGGACTTGTCACTCACTTGCCCTCGGAGCCGTAGCTGTTCATGCTGTCCTCTATGGACTCGTGGCTGGCCTGGCGGACGGTCCGACTGGGCATCTCTACAGCCAGGCCTGTCTCTGTGCTTCTCTGGATGCCTCCCTTCAACTTCCTGCCCTCCGTGTCCACTGTAGGGAGACAAGCACAAACACATCTTACATTCAGCTGCTATACAAGACACTGTCCTCAAAAGGGTCAGAGAATATGACGAAAGTTTAAAGGGGAAGCAAAATACTGTTGATGGTTGTAGTACTGTGGATCTCTTGCATTAAACTGAAAACAAACTGTTAATATGGTGAGTGTTTGCTTGTAACATTTTTTTTACAATCGGATCCAGTTTCATCTATTTTTTACACTTTTATCAGACTTTAATTCAGCAAAACTTCTGGTAAAATACTAAAACATTTTCTTCAGGATCTCCACATTTCCGTGTGTGAACCGTTCGGCTGTAGCTGTTTATGTGTTTTTCCCGCTGTGACCTCATCAGTGTCAGACGAAGGACGACCACCGTGATGAGAAATCACTTTAACAAGGCCAAGGACAAAAGCACTCGATTCCTCCTCAGAGCAAAGACATATATCTTGTTGCAAAATAGACCACAAGATCGATGCACGGCGCACTTTATGGGACCTATCTCTCGCTGCAAGGTGTCCTGTATGTGTGTGTGTCTGTATGTGTGTGTGTCTGTATGTGTGTGTGTGTGTGTGTGTGTAGGTGTGCGCGTGTTGATGGAGGCTGAGTTTATAATGAAGTGCTCTAACAGGAGGTCTTTGACCTTGTTTTTAGGACAGGACAGGAAAGTTGTTTTCCTTTAATAGTAAGGACACACACAGGAACACACACACAAAGACACACACACTGAAATAGAAATAGAACTGAGACCATTCGAGACACTATTTTTATGCTCAGTGTGTTTTATTGAGACTTTTCTGACTAAATATTTGTCAAAATTTATCAAATAAGTGGATCAAAGATAAAAATGAATCAAAGAAAACACATTTTCTGATCCATTTTCCGGTCCAGTCCAGACTATGTCACTCAGTCTCTTTCTCCACAGACAGTTTCAATCATGTTAATGGAAAGAAAAAGGCTTTAGGAAGCCTAGCACACACATACCCCCCCCCCCACACACACACACACACATATATATATGCATACACACAGTGCTGTGAAGTTAGTTCTGCAGTTATTAAAGGGCGACCTAGAATGGTGCTATTTCTATCGTGTTCATGTGGGACGGGACGTTGGCAGATCTGGGTTACTGCTTCTGCTCCCTGACTGGTTCCATGTGATCAGTTATCTCCCGTGTTAGTCCAGAGCGGCACTGTCATTCATCACCACTGCTGCCGGTCCAACCCAGTGCAAAGGTCAAGATAACAATAATTTCGTCAGTGCAGGAAATTATTCTCTGTTAGTTTGAGAACTACAAATATATAGGTGTTACAAAGGGGGGAAAAATCCCCCTTCAGTCTTCTTCAGTCTGATGCTCAGTGCTGTCCAGGAGTCTGTGATGTGTATGTCTGTATGTACTTTTTATTTATTTATTTATTTTTTGGTGATCCAGCTTCCCCTCAGCCTGATTCCTCTATCTCTGCTTGTGGTTTTCATTTCCTCTTTTCCCTCAGTGGCTCTGGCTCCTCAGAACTCTCACAGATTTCTGAGATTTCCATCAAAAGTGAAAATGCAAACAAAATAATTAACAGCAGTGGCAGAAAGAAAATACAGTGATGGGGGGGGAAGGATGTAAAACAAAGGTGCAATTACATGCTACACACCTAAGAACTTCACCAGCAGGATGGATCACTTCTATTGGTGGTGCTCTCTGAACAGAGCAGAGGCTCTGGACCACATATTAATATGCAAATACATTCGATGCAAATGGTAAAGGCCGTAACAACATGCATTTTGCGATTTTTGCAATTCCATTTTTCATTTCAAGCATTTACCTGACGCTGTCATTCACAGCGATTTACAGTGAGGTCTAGAGTAACATGAGCTTAAAACTCCAGAGTTCTAAAGATTACAAGCAACAAAATTTGGGTCAGAATGCACTTTTAATGCTCGTGTGACCTGGTGAGTAACCTGAACAGCTACATAAAGACCTTTGGAGTTGTAGAATAAACTTCCTAATCCTAATCTTGCCGTGCATCTGGATTTACGAGCAACCAAATCTGCTTTAGCCTCAGTCCCTGCAGCCAAATATGCACTATTGTAGTAAGGACAGAAACAAGGCATGCTTCTCTTTACCAGCATCAAATCAAAACATTCAAAGACACTGAAGTCACAGACTTGTCATGAAACATTACATTTTTCTGTAGAAGCTTGTCAATGACCAGAAAACCAAAATCCACTGAAATACACAAACGTATTTTGTTAAGAAGGCCACTGACTTTTATAGCTACAATTTTTTGTGTCCATGTGTTGTTGTTTTTTTTGGTTTTTTTTGTCCTAATTCTGAGTGTGTACTTTATGCACTATATAGTGCTTTCCAACAGTGGAACAAAAAAGTAGTGTCTATGTCATATAGGGTCCTTTCTAATAACAATAACCATGATGCAATGCTCCACAGTGTTTATCTCTTTATATAGGGAGAAATGAATGAGTGAACAGGGGAGTGATTTAGGACACAGCAGTGACACATAAACAGTTGCCATGGACATTGAGACGGTTATTACCGAGACCGAGGCCAAACCTGGGCCCGCAGTGGGGATGCACTGAGCCTTTCAACACAGAGCCATGTTATTTTCTACATAACCTTCTGTGTGTGTGTGTGTGTGTGTGTGTGTGTGTGTGTAACCTCCTGTCGTCTCTTGTCACCGGTGGTGTATTGAGGCAGAGTAGAGTTACATAACTAATGCAGCAGGTGGATAATGGCTGGAGACACATCAACCACTCTGCTTCACGGCGACCCTTTCATGGCACTGATGGGATATTATCTCAGTTCAATTCAATCCAATTCAACATGTTTTATCTGTAGCAGAGTGAAAGGCAATCTTGCCAGGCAATCAAGATAAAAGATTAAAATTTAGAAGTTGGCAGTTTTTCTTATTTACGACATTTCTGATCGTCTCCAGCACTTTCAGCATAACACTAGACTTATGGCGCTTTGTCTGTCTGCATCTCTTTCTGTTTCAGTGCTATAAGCTGTAGTCAGCGGCTGGTTTTAGATGCTCTGCCGGATGGTAAGTCCCAAAAAACGTCAGAAAACTTAACTGCACATTTTGGGACACACCTAAGAAACTCTGTAAGCATAACTGTTGCAGCAGTTTATGTTTTGTGATGTCAGATACCGATGTTAGACTGCACTCGTAGTTGGTGCAAACCACAATTCAGAAAGAATCAGTGACCGGCATTCATAGACTGTATAAGACATGGACGTAGCACCCGTGACGTCACCCATTGGTTTCGGGGAGTCGGTTTTGTGACCAAACCATGGGCATTTGAGCTGCGCCATCTTGGATTTTAGTGGGAGCGTATTTTCCATTTTTGGCGGAGAGGCGGTTACTCTACGGGTCAGCCGGTGTTAGCCGGCCGAGAACCCGGCCACTTAGCTCGGAGCAATATTTAATATTTACCGGCTTTCACCACTGCCTCCATCCACTATCCACTTACAGCAGCACACAAACAACAGCAGCCGCTTACTGACGGAGCTGCTCTGTCCATGCAATGTCGGACCTTTTAAACAGAAAAATGAGACGAAATAAAATTGTAGCCTAGTATTCCCGCAGTAAACGGACTCTGAGAACACACTGCAACAGCGTTCCTAACATTAGCTGCTCCGGTCCTCTATCTGTATCAGCAGCGACCATAAATCGGCAGACGCCGTAAGCCAGCGGCAAAATATGCTAATACATGCTAATTAGTGCAAACATCCACGTAAAATAGTGAGAAATTTACTTACCGAAAAAACTGCAACACAGACTCCTTCGACGGTCGGTTAGTACAGTCTACACTACAACAAGCCCTATATGTCACAAAAACCTATCCGAACACTGGCAAACAAACACGGACACTGCAGCCCCTGTCAACCTCTGGAGGTAGCTGGAGGCCTCTGGATGTAGCCGCCTAGCCCAGCCGATGCTTTAGCAAAGAGCTAACTGCCAGTGCCTGTCTATGGAGCTGTCACTCAACGTAACCACGCCCTAATTTATGTAAGAATTTTAAGCCTAAATAACACTAAAACGGTTGTGGTGCAAAAAATCACCCCCCACAGTGTTCACGGAGGTGGAAACTATCAATAGAGACCAGAAACAAAAAATGTACCAGGCTGTAAATATGTTTTTTAAGCCTGTAAAGTTGGCTATTTTAACATGGGGGTCAATAGAGAATTGCTCACTTCTGGAGCCAGCCCCCAGCGGCAACCGAGGAACTGCAGCTTTTTGAACGCGGAAGTGATCCTCACTGCTGAAACCTACAACTGCCCCGCTGCCTGCATTCAGCCCTTGCATGAAAATTCAGGCTAACTAGAAGAAGTTAGAAGTTTCAGGCATTGTCTGATTGGATGATCAGGAGTTACACACCTGTTCACAATGCAGCTGCTGTACTTCCTCACTTTTCTCTCTCTCTCTCTTTTTTTCTTGGTGTCTCTGCTCTCTCTGACTGATGATTTTTTTCTCTGTCTTTTTCCTCACATCACAATATTTTGTCTCATCCTCTTCTCCCTCCTACTCAGGATTAATGGTCTGAACAACACTGTCATCCCACTTTAAAAACTCTAACTGCCAAATGAGAGTTTATCACTCTCAAACTGTAATCATTCAATACAAGAACCAACCTCACAGAACAATCAAATACACAATATTATGAATAATTAATGTCTTTTAAAGCATCATGTCTAAACACAGGAGTAAAACAGGCCTAAGTTAATAAATAAAATGATGTTTTGTTTATAACTCAAGAACTTCAATTATTTATGCAAACGTGAATTAAATGTATGTGGTCAAAAATGCTTCTCAGATCTTTAAATAAAAAAACTCTTTTTAATCCACTCATCTTTCAAATTATTGTGCTGACATAAGTCATTGTGTTGCTTTCACTGTGAGCAAGCCAGACCAGCTACAGGTAATGACCCTGAAAAACACACTTTTACGGACATAAGGAGACAGATGTTAGCCAGCCAGCATCTGCTTGGAAAGTCAAGCCGGGCCACTTTTTCCCTCTATGGCCATCTGTTGGTGTTTATTTGTTTCCAGATGTTAAGTCCAGTCCAGTCATATGAAATCTGGTGGCTCAATGTGTCTGAAGTCACAGGAGTTGGACAGTGTGTTTTCATCCACTCCGATGACCTGATTTCTCACCTGTCTTTCACTCCACCCATGTCGCTTATTCACCTCAGTGTCTTATAAAGGTCAATCCATCATCAGACATCTGAGAGAAATAATTTCATGATCATTATTATAATAATCTTAAATCTCATACATGTCTAAATAGTCACCTTCTTAAAATAATGACCTATGTCATTTTTTGAGAAAAATGTTTTGTTTTTTTTGTTTTTTGCATAAATCAGCTCTCCATATTGCTGGCTGAACAGATCATGCGGTCCTACACCTGTAGTATAATGACCTGTGTCAAGTGTGAGATAGGCCGTTTTATTTTGCCCAAGTCACAGTGTGAGTGACTTGGACAATTTTATAAGGTCTGAGCTTGCCAGGAAACATAGGGTACTAATAACATAGAAGTACCTTATTGCAGGTCGCACACAAATGGAGTGTTATTTTTTGCCTAAGTCATGTTTTCTAGAAGTAATTTGGTCCAAGTCATGGTCAAGACATGTTCGTAAATTGGCCTAAGAAATCTAATTCCTCTGTGTTATATAATTGACTGACAGCATTATTTGTATGCCAATAATCATCTATTGTCATAATTGTTATGTGTGAAATAAATATCATATATTCTGTATTTGGTTCAGTTTTTTCTGTTTTTTTTAAACACTTGAACAATATGAGCAAAGTGCATCTCTTCCAGCCTGCTTTCCTGCGTGCACTGCACAGGTACCTCTAGAAAAGAATAAAAGCAAAATCCCACTCCTCTCTAAAATAGCCTGGTGAATGTAGTTCACAGCATGTGATGTGGAGCGCCCACTGTGATGTAGCACAAAAAGTGTCTGATGTGACGCACAAAAGTTGTGATGTAGCAATCAGAGAGCCAGGACTCATTAGGTTGTCTCCCAGCAGAGAAACATTAATGAAAGCAGAACGAATACAAAAATAGCTGCTCCCCATTCAGCCAACTTCTCTGGCCAACACACTGACTGACAGACAGGGAGACTGTGGCAAGGTAGGTCATACCTTGTGGCCTAGTAAATGACTCAAAGCACGTACGAAGAGCTCTGGAGAAACACGGGATGAAGCAGCCGTGTCCTCCAGATTTGCATTTTGCAAAAGTTAAATATCTGAAAATGTAGACTGAATAAACAGCTGTTACAGTTTGTGTTGTGCAGATCCTTCAAGTGTAAATGAACAGTAAGATAAAAAGCTATAATAAGAGGTTGACTCAGTTTGTTTTCGGTTGCAGTCCACACACCAAAACACTCTGAGCTGAGTCTGACAAGCTATGTATCGACTGAGCTATGTAAGCTAATTACCCACAAAGGGGTGAGTTCTGACTGCAGAGTAGAACTGAAGGGTTTGAAATACTCTGACTTTCCCCTGTGTACTGTGGTTAGGTTGTTCACAGGGGTCTCTCATTCTAACTATCTCTGTACATAAATCACATTTATCAGATATTATTACAATTTGTGTGTTTGGACTGTTAGTATTGTTCAGTTGGTATAAAATAAATACCCAGCCAGCATAGGTCATGTGATGCATGTCTTTGAATTATTAGTTATTAGGACAGTGTCACTGGTTGAATCTCCTTGTTCACACAGTCCTGGTGGGAAACAAACAGCTGTCAGTTGGTGTCAGTGCCGCACTCTCTACAGTGAATGGCAGCATCAGCCGTAGCAGCCTCAGTGTCTCCTCACAATGCCTTTTCTTTTGAAACCCTTTATAAAGTTTCAAAACTCTCAACTTCACACACATCTGAGGCTCTGTTTGACTCCCATGCCGCGCTGAGAGCTTGTGACGTATCCCTGCACCCACCTCCCACCCACCGTGCCGTAACCCCACACCGAGTTTGTCACAAAAGCTAATGATACAGTTGTGGTACTCCTCCTCTGGGTGGCATTGGTAAAAAAAAAACAAGAAAAAGATAAAACATGATGATATGTTTTAGCTTGGCCTAATTTCACACACCCAGTCTTTGGTAGAAGATGTAGGTGTGATGAACATATTCTAAAAGTTCATCTTCCTAAATATTACTATACACATCATAGCCACTGCAAAAGACCTGGTTGCATCTTCCCTGATTCTTTATATTAGTTCTACAAACATGTTTTGAAAGTTAGTTATCTGTTAGATCTCCAAGCAGTCATTCATCCATCTGCATCATCACTGGTTAAAACCTTTTCTCCGTCCTGTTCCTGAGTGAAAATGAAGCAACGCGGTCCTGGTAAAGGGCCAAGCGATGCTGCACAGCCAAACCTCCATGGATGAATAAGTGGTTAAATAAAATAAAATAGATGTACCGCAATATCCAGTGAGTGAAATTGCTCTGTCACCATCAGCCCATTCATTATAAAAAGAGAGAGAATCTGGCATATGGTGCTTGTCAGAGTGCGATAGAGGAGAAAGAGGATCCTGGGAGGCACTGAAAAAGTTGCATTTATTTGAAAAATGACTTTCCCGTGGAGGTGCTACAGTTGATGACGAGTGATGCCTAAGACTAGGGATGAACAAGAAGCTGCTTTTTTAAACCTCTTGGCACCACAAACGTTGCTGAAGACAGTGTCTGAGTTAATTGCTTTTTTGATAGATAAGCATTTTTTAACCTTTCTCCGTATGAAAGGTTTTGCTACCTATACAGTCCAAGTCATACATGGTCGCCAGAGAGAAGTCAGGATTTAAATAACTCGCTCAAGGACACGTAAAAACGTATGGACACAGGAAAAGGTTGAAGTTTAGAAGCTGGTTTATGCTTGATGCTGAAATGGATAAAAGTCTAATTCAGATTTTAATTCGAAAAAAGCATTTGTAAGTGTTTCAGTTTGTGAATGATGGCTCAGAGAGTTTAACAGAGTGTCATTCAACTTAATGCTGATATTAGACATTAGTCCGCTAATGTGCTGTTAAAGATTGTGGGTTGTATATGGTCATTTCAAGCCTTTTATTGAAGTAACTCTACTGTAAAGTTTTTATCCTTAGCACGAAGGAGTTAATGACAATTAAATGACACTTTGAATGTTCATTAAAAAAAAAAAAAAAAAAATCTAGGTTCATCTGGTTGAATTGAATTGATTCAGAGCTGTTTACATGGGTGTAATTGGAGCGGATGTTTTCCATTGTCTCGGCTCAGGGTAAATGGAGTGTCCCTGTGACCTGTGAGAGAGTTATTGATTGGGCCTGCAGCCGTCAATACTCTGGTTAAACCTTTGTATTGATCAGACATTTCTGTCATAAAAATCTTCATTCATCATTGGTTTGTAATGGCTTTTTAACCTGTTGCACTGGGGTTGACCTGTTGCAGTTTGTGTAGCAGGTATAATTTTTCCCATGTTCACCAACTTTGTGTTAGCATGTTAGCATGCTACTCAAAGTAAAAAAAAAGAGACAGATTAGCTCTGTCACTGAAAAGTGATATGATGTGATGGTAGCACTCGAAAATGATTATGAAGTTAAGGGGACACCAGAGTTATATCTCAGCCCACCCATGAGGGACAACATGAACGTTTGTGCTAGATTTCCTGGCAGTTTATCCTGTTCTTGTTGTGAATTCAGTGCTAAAGAAAAATTCAGGGAATTACCAAAGTTGTTAGAATACATTATCTGGGAATCATGGATATCTCTATCCGAATTTGAACCCTCCAGTAGAACACAGAGATATTTCAGGTTGGACCAAAGTGGTTAACCAACCAACAATGCACTCTGTATGTTTTCAGAATTTAAATAAATGCCAGAGACTTAGAAAGGATGACACTAGTTTTACCTACACTGTTCATATTCCTGCTGATCACCAACAGAGATCAATAAAGGTAATAGATTACTTAATTTTACTCTACTTTTAATCCACTTTAAGTCGCTCTGCATTAGGCTAAATGCTAAACAGTGAAACACTAAAAGGGTTAAAATCCAAATGTAACCACAGCTTGTGAGCCAGCCATTCATTTGTAATGCTGTGAGAACATTAGCTCAGTCTCAGTCCGCCATCTCTTTCCATCCCTGAAGCCTCTTCGGGGATCTGTTCAGTGTGGTGGCAGCAGGGAGGATCTGAGGACGCTGACGTCAAGATATTTATACACTGGTTACTTGCACAGGCTTTAATATCTCCAGTGCATATCATTTCCATACAAACTGATGCTTCTTATTGCTTTGATTTAAATACACGCTGAGATCGAGGTTTTATACGAAATGTAGTTTATCTGTGTTTCTGGAACAAACTTTGTTTCATTTGACAAAAGGGTCAGTTATACACTGACGGAGACACAAATAGAGACAGACAGAGAGAAAGAATAAGAAAGGGAGGGGCATCAGAAAAAAAAAAAGCTGTCAAGGCACAAAAGACAGAATTAAAAAGAACGAGACAGAGCGAAAGGAACAACAGAGAGAAAGAAGAGATAAAGATGGAAAGGCATAAAATGAGGGGCTGACAGCATCACTTAAGTGTGGTAATAAAAGAGAGTGAAAAAAGAAAGATGAAATATTTCTGCTCCTCCAAACATCTCTAAGTATTGTGTCGCTGAAGCAATAAATACAGCAAACCGATAAACTGTTTTCCAGAGAATTACAACACGAGCACTTATCTTCATTGTAAGACAGAGGAAAACCCATAAAATAAACGGTGTTCCTCCATCACTTGCGGTCTTAAATAAGTGGTTTATAACAAAGAGGTTGCAGAGGTTACATCAGCATTTAGCTAAAATCTCAACCAGAGATGCTCACGATGAACACACACACACACACGCGGCGGAGTCCTCTATCCTCTATCATAACTGGCACTGCCGTGATTTGTTCCCGCCAAGGTCTGTATTGAGACTGCAGGGCCAGAATGGAAGAAGAGGCTCCAGCAAGGACTTTTTAAAATGAGGAAAATGCCTGAGCAAGGACTTTCGGAAATGAAAAGGCTACTCTAAAGACTCAACTATAACAAAGACGTGATGAAATTAGAATAGGGCTCCAAAGGAGCTCCTGAAGCCAAGTAAGGACTGCAATGAAATGGTTTCACACTGACACTGACAGAATGTTACTCAAACAAACTTAGTCTTGACCTTAAAAAGCACATTCAACTTTTTTTTTTTTTCCAAGCGATACCCCATGACTGAAGTTCTTTTCTAAGTTTATTTAGTCGAGCCACCTTCTCTAACCTCCCTCTGAGCACTTTATACACTCTGACGGCCTAACAGCTGTTATGGTTTAAACGTTTTATTGTATCAGATGACAAAATTGCTTTTGCTGTTCATTCGCCGTCCTTGACAAGTCGCTGTGTGCTCCGCTGAAAGAGTTTCTCTAAAATGGTCCAACCCTATTTGAAAAGTTGGCCCCCACAGTTGGACCTCAATGTTAATACCAGTCATCTGAGTCAGAAATTCTTTATTAACAGGTATGAGGTTCACACATGGGAATTATTACTCAAAGGGAGTTTCACTGAATATAGCATAGTGTTTCACTACAGTTATACAGAAAGTATAATATGATATTTGTGTCGTCGACGTAGACGTAACCTTTACAGTCATCTCAAGTTTGCAAACAAGAATTCTTGATGAATTGTGTATATTAGTAAATAAATGTCAAAAAACAACTTCCTCATAAAAATATATGAAAATAAATCTCTTCAGTGATAAAATGCAGAGAGCAGACAATACCCGACGGTTTGATATCAACACTGAGCTCAGAGAAACAGCAACAAACAGCTTCTTGCCAAATAATGACTGGATGAGGCTGCAGACAGCTATAAAGTGTTGCATATGGAGGAAAGTGCTTTTTTTTTTTTTTTTACTGCTGGGCCCCCAGTTCAGTCAGTACAACTTTATGCCTCTTCATAAAGACACCTTTACAGCCATTCTGTATGTCCTCCCGTTCATTTAATTAAAGCGCTGGAGCTCAGGGAAATGTTACTTGCAGCGTGCAGCTGTCATTAGAAGATGCTGTAACTCCGCTGCAAGCGCTAATGCACTTCTTTTACACGATAATCACAAAATTACACAGAAGATTAAATTAGATCTAATGGGAATATTTACATTCATTTGTTTAGCAACACTGCATTAAGGAGAGAGCGGCGAAACATCTGGTAACCTGAGGTTTAACAAAAGGTGTCACATGTGAAACGTAAGCAGATCATAACAGTATCACACTCAGATTCATTAGTAAAACCTGATTATATCATATCAAGTTAATTTCCTTAAGATTTTCTGTTTTTCCAACTTAATTATCAACATGACACCAAAGAGAGGAACATGAGTGGTTTTACTGCTTATGGCTCTGCCATGAAATAGTTGATCCTGCACAGACATTTCATTTGAGAGATGTCTGTATTTACTGTGTCTGGTTTAACAGCATGAACCAAGAGGTGGAGGAAAAGTGCGGTTGTGAGACAGTCAGTATTATCTTTGATGCTTGGTTAAGATGCCACACTTACGTCGGTCCCTTTCATAGAAAGCCAGTAAGCGTATTTGCTAAAACTTCTTCTTTAAGGTTTTGAGAGAGATTTGCTCTTTCGGTTTGCAGGAGCAGATGTAGTAGAAAAAAAAACAGTTATATATTGTAGTTGATAGTGAATATTTTCCAAACCTGTTGCAGGCTATGTTTTTTGGTATTCAGTATTCTGTGAGGAGTGTGCCTGTTCTCCCTGTGCCTGCGTGGGTTTTCTCTGGGTGCTCCAGCTTCCTCCCACAGTCCAGAGACATGCAGGTTAGGTTAATTGGTGACTCTAGATTGCCTGTAGGTGTGAATCTAAGTGTGAACGGTTGTTTGTCTCTATATGTCAGCCCTGTGATAGACTGGCGATCTGTCCAGGGTGTATCCCATCTCTCAATGTCAGCTGGGATTGGCTGCAGCCCCTCTCCAACAAGGATGAGCGGTATAGGCAATGTATGGATGGATGGATGCCAAACTGCCAAAAAAGTTTTGAAAATTGTGACAGCACAGAAATAAAGAGAAGTGTAACCCAGAGCACATGCCTGGTGAGGTGAAGAGGCAGGTCACAGAGGGAGGAGAAAGAAGTGAGAAACAGTGACAAGGAGGAGGTGAGAGGGCAGAAAATTAGAGGCGATGAGGTGAAGACTGAAGAGGAGGCAGGAAAAGAAGAGAAAAGGAAAATAAGATGAGAGGAAAGAGAGGGGAAATGGAAAAGGAATAGAGAGGAAAATAAACAGGAGCATGAGAAGATGAAAATCAGGGGGAGATACTAAAAGAATCAGCAGGTGAAGAGGAAAGTAACAGATCAAAGTGAAAGAAAGATGGAAGAAAAAAGGCGGCCATGGGTCTTTTAAAGTCCCTTTTTCCCTCCTCTTAAGTAATATTTCTATTTCACTCCTAACAGACGCTCATATCAGAGCAATTTACAAGCTGCCTGAGCAGAAAGGGACAATTTAACCTGTCATCAGAGACAATGGGAAGTGGCTGTCAAAGCTCGTCAGATCAACACATTCAAATTGCCTCCCGGTGATTTCCTATCATCATGACACAAAGCACGGCTGTTAACCGGCTGTGGCATTAAGAATGAAATCACACTCTCATTCATTATGTAACGGTATGTTTGAAGAGGCTTCGCGCAGCTCGCAGGCGCTCATCTCATCTGGCTTTGTCTCCACTTGAAGCCCACATGACAACTTGACTTCCTGCTCTCAGTCTGTTACAATGCAGCAGCCTGTCAGGACAGTCGGGCCTG
The DNA here is from genome assembly GCF_017976425.1 of Toxotes jaculatrix. Taxonomy (NCBI): domain Eukaryota; kingdom Metazoa; phylum Chordata; class Actinopteri; family Toxotidae; genus Toxotes; species Toxotes jaculatrix. The sequence goes on along the minus strand of NC_054396.1, from coordinate 27,761,073 downwards.
ATGGACGTGCATCATTCAGAACTATGCTTCCTTTCTTTTTCTTCTTCATTTTCCTCCATTAACTCTTTACATTTTTACTCTTTACTCCGTTTTTAAATTTTTTTTTCCTCGAATCCTTTCTTCTTTAGTGTCTACCTCCATTTCAATTTCCATGTCTTCTCAGGGGTTCATGCAGTTTCATCACACTAACCCAACAGTTTCAGACGTGAACGGGTATTTAAAAGGACATTAGTTGTTTTAACAGCAGTAGGTGAGTTAATAGCCAGTGTAAAAGGCAACTTGTGAATAGCAGTGTTGCTACTCTATTGCAGAAAATCCCCATAGTCAAGACTGGGAGTTCCCTGAATCCCCGAACTGAACCTGAATTTATCTGCTCAAGCAGACGCTTGAATGAAAAACATGAAAAATATCAGCCCAGATCCAAACTGTCTCTTACACAGCACCGAGCCACGCTCATGCCAGCGCAGGCCTGGCTATCGTTAGATCTTTGTCCTCTCACAGACCTTAAGTGCTTTTTACTGTAAAGACCCGCAGACCTGCTTGACGTCATGTTACATTATTATGTCTTGGTAATGAAATTCTAATTTATCAGACGTCTCGCTGCCATGTGGTGCAGCTGATGGGCACTGCTGCCTGGTGCAGCTTCGGCACCTCGCAGTGAGAAACACTGTGTTAAAACAACCACAGTCGTCGTTCCCGCATTAGACTACAACAAGCCCAACAACACCTTCCCTGCTGCCATGCCGCTCAGTATAACAAATGAACACCTACAGCCTTCACCTCCTCTGCACCTCCTCCCTATAGAATAGACCTCCTTTCCTGGCAGTCCATTTTTTACTCCTGACTTTTCTGGGTCGTCTCTCCAGCTCAGCGGCACACCAGAGACCGCTCTCCTCCTCTCGTTCTCCCCTCTTTCTCCTCCTCTCTTTCTCCTCTATAGGTCATGTCTTTGACATCAGCTCCATGCATCTTTCCGCCTCATTTTTTCACGCCAGACATTATTGTAGCCGTATTCACAGCGTTCCTGTGGATAGAAATCTTTTCACTGCAGTTTTTTCATTAAAAATCTTTCATTAAAAAAAAGGACTGCTGTACAGCGGTATAAGATTTACTTCGACTTGGGAACCTATTTCTTATGTGTCTTTTTTTTTGTGCTTGGCCTTCATGTGATTTGACAGCAGGAATTAAAAATGGGGAGATAGAGTGATGATAGAATGAAGAGAAGGGCAGGAGGGAGGAAAGGACTTAAGGAAGGAAAAAGATGTAAGAGGAAGGAAGAAAGATTAAAATGTAAGGGGAACAAGGGAAACAGAGACCTGCTGAGCCATTTTAATCTTCCAATGCTCGCTTCCTTCCTCCCTCACTCCGATGTTCTTTCACCTCTATCACTCTTCTCTCCTTCCTTCCTATCCCTCCATCTCCCCCTCTCCGCATGTGACCCCTGGTTGATGTGTGACTGACGCCACTTTCTTCTCTTCATATCTATTCCTGTCTGCTTCTTTCCATTTCCCTCTCATCCTTTTCTTCACCCTCCTTTCTTTCTTTAGTCCCTCCACCACTGTTCCACCATCCATCAGTCCCTACTCTGCTTAACATTTGTCCCTCTGTCCTCCCGTCTCTTTCTCTGCATTTGCTTTCCCCATTCCCTTCACTCTCTTTCCATCCTCTGATTCGCTGAAGACTAATGTTCCAGTTCCTCCCACAGTAAGTGACATCTCATTACCTCAGCTGCTATTCTGATGCCTTAGTATCTGATGTGTGCTCGTACTTCACTCACATATTTAGCTGACACTCTCATTCATAACCTTTTTAACTACAAAGTAAAGAGTCTCAGTGTCTTTGAAGGGAAACATTGGATTCTACAGAGTTGGAACCTTTTAGCAAAGTGCAGTACAAAGTACAATCAGAAACAAACGAGACATAAATGAAAACCTTTAAAATTTAACTTTACCTTTAACCTAAATGCAATCACATAATCCCAAATCTAATCTTGGCCCAACCGTAAACCCAAACTATAATCCTAAATTAGTCACTTAAGAAAGTGAGGAGCTGGGGGAAAAAAATTCTCACTTTGGAATATTTTCTCATTTTTCTCTCCTTGTGAGAACATTTGGTCCCTACAAGCAGAGAATTACGGCAGCACACAATCTCGCACAGAGAAATATAGGCTCAATTAGTCTCCCCGAGCAGCAGCAGAAGCAGCGCCTGTTCTGTTTCTGTATTAGAGGTTTTTTCTCCACGTGCTTAATGGAAAGAGCACAATGAACAAGCCTGTGAAGGGGGAAAAAAACATCCCTGAAACTTTATTTAAAAAAAAAAAAAGCTTTTTATCAATGTAGCTTTGCTCTGTTGAGACATTTTGTTCAGAACACAGTAGTTATCATCATCATGATGTATTTGTTATCATCAATGACGTGACAAAGACAGTTCTAGAATTAGATTGTAGAATATTTCAGTAGTGTACAGATGTTAAAGTATAGTAAGTGTGTTACCAGTAAGTAGATCATAAAAGAGTACTTAGGAGGTGTAGTATTGGGTAAATACTTGAGCATTTTTATTCTGAAAGACTTGCTTTTGTGCTACATTGCAGATGCACGACGTGCAACAAGCTCAGAAAATGCGACACCTCATTGTACATAAAGTCTGAACAAGCATGTGGTACACGGAGTAGATAAACCACTGTGACAAAACCGTGAAAGGAGTGTGAACAGCTCTTCAACAAATACTTAAATTACATGACTGCATTGGCAGAAGGTTCAGATTGGTCAGAAGGTTCAGCCTGAGCTAAGCATGAGTCAGCAGAACTGATTCTAAGCGAGATCAGCAAACGGAAGGTCAATTACCAATTAGTGAAAGTGTGTAGTGAGACCATGGATCTAATGTGCATGTTTCTGCCACTGATAGCTACAAATGTTTAACTGTAAAATAACTTTAAACGTTCTTCTGAAATGCTTACGCCAGCAGCTGTACTCTAGTTTAGTCGCGAAGCAGGAAACAAGTACGAATAAAATGCAGCAGCTGGTTTTGAGCGACAGACACGCATCCCACTTCTGAACTGGAGAATCTCTCGTTGTGTCACAACCACCCCCCTCACCTACTTTCATGTAAAAACCACAGCTGCCTGCAACAAGTGGACACTTGTTGTCTGGGAGTCGTCAAAAGGCCTCGTGGGAAATGTAATAAAGAGTTACCAGAAGTGGGAGATGAGACGATTTGAGGGACTGCAAGTGACATCTGGAATACACTACATTATTCTTTATGAAGAGGGGATGTTTTTTTTTTTTTTATCAGACAGATGATGAGAGACGGATCGATGAGTGGCGGAGCGTACATTTAATTTTTCATGTTTTACATTTACTGTGTAATGCAGGAGAATCACCTCAGCTGTCAGTGTGATAACACATACATAGGGGTGTGTGTGTGTGTGTGTGTCTGTTCTGTCTTGTGATGATCTGTGAGACATGAGAGAAAAAACAGAAAACTGAAATTTAGGTCAGACAGAAAAATGTGAGAAGAATTTGTTTCTTATTTCTTTGTTCAAGGAGACAGTAAACAGAAAAAACCCATAAACTCACCTTACCACAGAGCATAAAATAACTGCAGCTATAGTTGTAAAATCCTGTATCATAGGATCATAAACCACTGTGAGCATGTTTTCGTGTCTGATAATGCTTCAGACTCATGAATCTATTGCTCAAGCCTGGACCTGCATCATATTTCATCATCTCACCTGCACCTGTACCACAATGCCTCCATCATCACAGCCCCTGTTCGATTTTCTAACGCTAAGATGACTCATAACCTCAGGGTGGGAATGTCTGATATCCACGTCCTCAATAACAAATCAAGTGTTGTAAATTCAAAACCAAAATATAAATGCTACACACATATAAACAACAGTGAGGGCTGTTGCTATCCAGGCATGAGAAGTGTTCTAGCTCCAGTTTTCATTACTTCTGTAGATGTTCTACTGCTGAGAGAACAGATTTATTTCCTGTCCAGCAGCGAAATGTGTTTGAATCAAACTAAACTTATGTGAGAGAAAAGAAAAATGAAGCAAAGAGAGCGAGGGGAGAGGAAGGAAGGAGACAGAAGTCAAGAGGGAAAGTGATTAAAAGACAATTTAAGGCGGAAAAACAGAGTTAACCTGCAAACAGGATTATTAAACCACAGAGTGAAAAGTGGACCGAGAGAGAGCTAAAAGCTTGACAGAGAGACAATGAGACAGAAGAGGAGAGAGAGAGAATTAACCTGCAATCAGGCCTCTATTTAGCTGCAGTCAGCCACAATCAGCAGCCATATTAGCATTTAATTAGACTGAGAACCACAAACCACGGCCTGCCGCTCCGCTCTGATTACCTCACACACTGCTTTCTATATCTGCATGTGCGTGTGTGTGTGTGTCTGGAGACATACGTTTGCATTTGTGTGGGCACGTGCACCTACAATCACAAATGTGTGTGCAAAGGCACGAGAAGACCAACATTTGTGAACGCATGAGTGCTCACACAGGTGTGTGTTTGGGTTAGAGAGAGCCTCTCTATATGTATAGCGCTCACGCCTATATAGGAGGAGCATGTGTGAAGGGATTTTAAGCTCTGTTTGTGTTTCTGGTTTGAAATTGATTCGTCCAGTTTTCCATGGACACGCCCAGAAGAACAAAAGCACATCGGCAGGTTGAAATCCCCAGCGTAATAAAAATTATTCACAGCTTCATACAGGCGATGCTCCCAGCATGCCGCCCTTCATCAGACTGTTCTTGGTCGGCGTCAGTAAACACACACACCTTGGAAGCAGGTGACAGTGTGAATTAGCTCTGGCGAGGGTCGTGTGTGTGTGTGTGGCTAAACTCTAGGATCCAATATTCCAGCAAATTCCAGAAAGTGACTACGTTAAGACGTGTCCAGATGTTTGACCGGGACCGTATGTTTTGTCATATTCTGACCATAAAACAATTTAAGTCCTGCAATAAGTTTGATAACCTTGCTCTGCGTTAGCCAGCTCTACAACTTCACACTGACTTCATTACAGATTAGACAAACGACTGTTGCACTTACCTTCGTCTTTGTTCCACCAACCTTGCTCTCTTTCTTCCTCTTCAAGTTTAATGGCAGATTAGACACCATCTCAAGCCTTGCTGCCACCTACAGTATACCGTAATTCAATAAAATGAGTCTGGCTATCTCCAACCTTGCTTGGTTCATGCTTAGAAGCATGAAGAATCATTGTGATAGGCTGTTCAAGCGTACCTCGCATCGCAATGATTTGTTGCTGCACCCACTGCTGTTCCTTTACTTAAAAATCAAAAATTTTACATCAAAGGAAAATGAAAAATTAGCCTAAGAGAAGGAGTGTGTAGCATGAGTGTTTGTTGTGTTCGAGTCGACATTAGCTTTACTGGCACAGGTAAAATGCTGGCTTTCACAAGCATGATTAAAACTGATTTTAGTCCTTTGTACTGCCGTATTATCTGTGATTGTTACAGGCCAGGACATTTTCACTGTTTTCTCCTGAAATTCCATCCTTTCCCAGCTTTGTGCTTCACTGAGAATCAGATTGCACACAAGCAATTAGATGAACACAGCCGTGTGTGTCGCCGAGAAGCAGCAGGTGTAAGTGGCGCACAAGATATTGGTAAAAATGAGCTGCCCTCTCAGAGCTTTGGGGCGAGTGGTTTGGTTAGACTGAGGTGCTGCGACTCTAGGATTGAAAATCACAGCGAATTGTATTAGACACTGCTGACCATGCTGCTGCCTTCGTCCCTCCTCTTTTTTTTAATTCTATGATGATGTTAGTGATACAACAACAATACTTTCTTATAATCACATCCGCAGGTCACCTTTAAAGCTACACTGGAACCAGGCTCCAGCTACGCGACACGCCCTTACATTTAGCCAATAACGCAGTTGCCCCACTTTGCAAGATTTTTCACGAGTCATTGTGCACAGTCTGTTACGTTGTGGCCTTTGTGCCCTCTCTGATTGAAGGTTTAAAGCCTGCTGCACCATGTGCTCAGACGCGTACCTGTAACCACACCTGTCAGTGCTGCCACACCCTGGAATACACCTCTATGCAACATCTAACATTATTAGCGGTGCTATAAAGTGTGACAGCTCGCTACTGCCAACAGCTGACGATCACTGTGCGGCTTGATTGCCAGCGGTTTGAATTATTCATCAATGCTGAAACTGTAAATTGCTAAGTTGTCATTACAGTGTGTTTATTGTGCTAACTGCATATCTTTGATTGTTTCTAACAGGACATCTGTGGCCTACTTAGCACCAGCTTATGCAAACACGCATTCTTATCAAAATGTGTTATTTTTCCGGAGGTATGCTACTAAACATACAGATTTATCGTTTACTTTAATTTGCTTGAGAAAGACAATCCAGTACCAGTCCACAGCATACAAAACCAGACCAGTAAAACAGGAAATCAGGAGTAATGTAGCAATAACACCAGTCCAGAGCAAAATACATCACACTTCATGTGATGCATTTGATTTGAGGGAATACTTTATCCTACCTACGATCTCTGTGTGGTTATGTCACAGAATCTGACATAACCACACAGGTGTCTCACACACACACACACACACACACACACACACACACACACACACACACACACACACACACACACACACACACAACAATCCTGGTCTAATTTTACAGCAGTTTTACAGCCTCATATAGATGATAGATGGCAATTTGTCTCAGTGGGCGATAATGACAGTCTCATCACACAGAACCTGATATGACCACAGATTCATGAACATGTGTACGCAGCTCAAGACACACACATGACGGCATGCAATATGTACAGTATAGAATGGATATACCAATGCACACACACACACACACACCAATGTGTTTAATTTAGTTAAATGCAAACCTTATTGGCTAAGTGGACATCTGCCAATCAGCCATGTGACTTTGACTTTTTTTTTTTTGCTGCAATTTGTTAGTCATATCTGTCCTGTCAGAGTTAGAAACTAACACATATTTGATCTTTCCATTGTCTTTTTGGATAATGGATGACTAATTTTCTCATAAAATCTCATCACAGTTTATCAAAGTCCAAGATGACACCTTCAAGTGTCTTGTCTCATCTGGCTAAAATACCAAATGCCAACAGATATTTCTTTTAATGACATAAAACAAAGTAAAGCAGCAAACCATCACATCTGAGAAGCTGGAACCAGAGAATGTTTTGGTTTGGCCGTTTTCTTCCATAAATGATTTTCTATTGTCATACAACAGCTGACAATGAATCTTCTGAGGGTTGACTCATCTATTAATCAGCTAATTGTTTCTGCACTAAATGTTGGCGAGTCCCATGGGATCAAACATTTAACATCAAATCAAAATGTGAATATTGGAAAAATCAGTCTAGATAAACACACCAGCAATTTACAAGGTTTTTTGAAAGGTGATTTACTGAATGAGACTGCCCTTTGAGCCACAACAGATTTACATAATACACGGACTGACGAGTGGATGGAAACATTTGTTTTCCTGCAGACAGGTGACAAATAACATGTGCCTTGTGTCCTATGTTTTATGTATGCCTCTTCAATCTTGTTGTGGTTGTGTGTGTCTGTGTGTGTAATTCCCACTCACCCCCATCATCCTCATCGAAGGAGTTCATACAGGGGAAGTAGATGGCGAGGGCCTCGAAGGACGCCGACAGGCTGATGCGGCTCTGCGATCGCTCCATGTAGAGGCCCGCCGTCGGGCCCGGGTCGGCCGGCTTGGCCAAGCGCGGCTGGGCATTCTTCACGCGGAGTACGGCTCGCGGCGTCTTGGATGGCTGTCAGCTGCCCCCCACGGCAGATCCACCTCACCCCGAAAAGAAGAGTCAAGCGAGAACACCAAGATGCTCACACCGACTGAAATCGGTGTAAAAACTTACTCTCTCTGGCGGCAGGAGTTGACGTCAAAGAAAGACTTTGGTGTTGTCCTTTGTATGTCAGATAAGATGCGAGCTCCGGTGGTGCAAAATCATCCTAAAAATAAAAAAGTATGAAGCAAGATATGTTTCTATTTGGTTGCACACTTCCGATCCAATAAACTGATCTAACAAATGATGTTGTTTTTAGACTTAATATCTATCTATGGCTTTGCGTGGCAGAGTTGTATCTCTCTCTTCTTGTCATCTCTCCTCTAGTTTTTGGATTCTTGTTTTGCTTCCGTTCTCAGGCAGATGCTCGTGTACATCCTTCTGTTCATCCCTCGCTTGTCCTCAGAAGTCCAGATGAGAGTCTGATGGACTCACTGATGCCTGGTGGTGAATCTTACCTGTGTCTTCACGCTGATAAAACCTTATCTCGCTCTTTTTGCTGCACAGCAAAACTCCCTGAACTCTGCACTCTGCATGTCAATCTAACGTCCTCCTCCTGTTTGTGCATTCACAGCTCGGATGGCTGGTCTTCTTCAGATCCTGGTGAGGGAAGGAAGATGGGAGGAGACGCTGGTGGTGGAGGTGATGTTGACGCCCAGCATGAAACGTGTTGCTTTCCGACCGAATCAAAGCTTTTCGTTTCTGTCACGCCGCGTTGTCATTTCCTCGCGCTTTGACACAGCGAAAGCATTTCTGCCACTTAGAGAGAAAACAGACTTTCAAAACCCAGGAGACGCCAGCTGCAGGAGCTGTTGCAAATCTGCTCCTTTTCCAAGCCCAGATCAGTCAAGAGAGCATCAGTTGCAGCAACAATTGCAACTGAGGGCAATCTGTTGCTTCTGCCTTTGGTTTCAACTGTAATATAAATAATGTTCTGCTGTTGTTGTTGCTGTAAATGTTCTAAATGTTGTGTTGCTGTCAGCGAGGTCTGCTGTCTTCTTCTCTCCTCTGTCCTCTGTTGCCGTGCCGATGCTCCACTGACTGTCTGCTCCTGAGACGGGAAAGGACAGAGGTAGAGCGAGAGAGGATGAGAGGAAGAGAGAGAGCGAGAGGAGAGAGAGAGAGAAAGAGGCTGCTCTGTTTAACAGCTTGTGTCTGACTGGACTCATTCACTGGCGAGCTGCGTGGAGAGTGAGTGAGCGAGACAGAGAGAAAGAGAGCGGGGTGAAAGGGAGGGGAAAGGAGAGAGAGAGGGAGAGGGAGCGAGAGAGAGAAAAAGGGAGGAGGGGGGAGGACAGAGGGGATGGAGAGCAGACTGTTGCTGGCAGCCCGACCAATCAAAACGTGGATGAGGGAATATGGGTGGGGCTTGGGGGACAGTGCAGGCGATGCAGAGCCGGACAAGTTTACAGTGTCTCTCTCTCTCTGTCTCCTCTCTTTCCACCTCATCGTGTCTCTCGATGTTAGTGATCACAAACATTTCCAAGCAAAGATCAACAGAAATACATGAATTATAGCCTGAAGAGAGACATGTTCAACAGCTGAACAATGTCTTTCCCTTATTCATTTTTTCTTTCTCTTCTCTGTTTTCCTGATAAAGAATATTTGACAACAAATACAACTGTTGTCACATTTTGCCAAGACGAAACTAAGACAGGAAATGAAACGAAACATCTAGTTTGCTTCCAAAACGAGCCTCACAGACTCAACTTCAAATAACCCTAACCCTGTCTTTAGGGCTGACACACCCGAACCATGCCGCGAGCAACAAGGACCACATCACCCGCTGTCATTTCTCTGACAGTGGATCAGTTTCAGATGCTGCAGGGAGCAGAGGAACAGGAAGGAGCAGCCACAGTGAGCACAAAGAACTGTAGGCGAAAGGCTGCAAACCTCCCCACTGCTTTAACTGGGCCCTGCTGTTGTGTGAAAAACTACTCGTGCCATATGCAGTGTGAAATCCGATTGTTATTGACCCACTTCTTTATTAAAACAGAGGGGGTTTATTTGGCTTCGAGTTTGCTGCTCATGTGCTGCTCATTACAATCGGAAAATTTTCTAAACAAGTGACAGGTGTAGAAAAACACTGTTAGAATTATAGATGGCTTTTAACAGCTCACTGCGCTTGTCTCAGTGCAATATGTTAAATGCATCCCGTGGAAAAAAAGCTCTAAAAATGTCCGTATCTTGCCGTGTACACAAAACTGTCGAGTGGCAATTGGTGCTAAGCTCTGGGACAGATGCATTGCATTTCATATTTTTGTTTAACAGAGTCTCTGTGATTCACAGATGCAAACCTTTTATTGTGAAAGAAGAGCTGCAGGAAGTGATATCACTTTGAATTAGCAGCAAGTGAAGACAGCTCCCATACGGCCGTAAGAGAGCACTCAATTCTGACTGGTGAAAATTAACTTTGCACTCGACATGGAAAGATCCACAGATTGATCGCTACCGACCAGCGGAACACTCCTCTTCTGCAGAGTACATTTCCCTTTTATCTTTCATCACTGCTTGTATTTATGAGCCTCCGTCTGACTGTGTTCTCTCGCTCTCATTTTATTCTTAACAATCTTTTATTCCGCCCTCTTTCTCACCTCTTCTCTCCTGCAGAGAGAGAAGGAGGGAGGAGATGGGCTGTGTAATCAACAGTGCTTCACAGGGCTCCATTCATCTCTCTGCTTCCATAGATAGAAGCCATAAGGGACACACACACACACACACACACAATGAAAACAAATAAACACAGACACACTGCACAGTGTAAAGAAATACACAAACACATAGTCAATCATGTTTTTCCACTTCAAGAAGAGTTGAATCAAGGGCAACTGGGTACAAGAAAAGCAATGTTGTGGATGTGGTACAGTGCAGCGAGGACTCTGAAGAGGCCTCCTGGATGAGAGGAGAAACATCTTCAAGGTCTACGACTAAATCCAGCTGCCCTCGATTCAACTCCTATTAGAAAACCATGACCTGAACCACTGAGAATCTTCACAGACAGGTTTAATCACATGTGATCACAAACATATAACTGGACACAAAACGCAGTCATACAAACAAAATGTGTACAAATATCCACACACACACACACACACACACAGGCAACAGTTGGCAGAAATGATCGAGTTGTTTTTGCATACAGCAGCAGAGTTCATTCCACAATGTCAGCCAGACAAATGATTGGTCAGAGAACAGCAGGGTGCTAATACATCACACAACATTCATGAAAATGTCAGAACTGGCAACTGTGATCTTTTCATCCCCGTCTCCATGACCAGCTCCTGTAAAGACGCTGATTAAGGAACAACACAGACATTTTGGAGAGTGAGCTCTTTGCTGAAAATGAATTATAAGTAGTTAATTATTATTCATGGCAATTTGTCAAATAGTTGCTGAAATTTTTGTTTAAACTTGAAATTTTGACGGAAGAACAGAACTGATTTGAGTCACTCACTCGTTTACTCCTTCTTCTTTATGTATCATCATACTTTGCTAAAACCTCTCCTTATTAAATATTACTATAATAATTTCTGCTTTATTCCTGCTTTATTTATTTATTTTTGCTTTAAGCTGTGACGCACAACAATACTTCACCACTGAAGCATCTTGCATCACTCACTAACATACCACCGTCCTCCCTCTACTCAGCTCCAGGTGTTCACTTTTCATCCATTCTGCAAAAACAGGCCAGAGAAAGAAATGAATCCTGTAATTGGTGATAAACAGTCTTATCAGCCCTGTGCAGATGCATCATAATCCTTCTATGCTCCGGGACAGTGAAAAGTTTTACTGACCGGCCTCCTCATGACAAACAAGTCGTATTTCGGGACTCCGCTCGTTGTTTGTGTTACTTTCATTCGGCAAACTTGCCGATGTCTCAGAAAAGGCTCTTTACACTACGATGCCTCTGTCCTTGTGCGCTCTGCTGAGTGTACTGTGGCCAGTGAAGTGCACAGCTATCGTGTTGACAAGCGCTCGCCTGCCTGCTGCGAGCATGCTGTCCAAGCACGCCTTATCACAGGAGCACTGACCTTTTACTACAAGTGCCTCAGCCTCTGTCTCCGCCTTTTTCGTGTCACTACCTGTCTCTCTGCCTCCCTGCCTTTTCCCTCCATCTGCTACTCTGTCAGATTTCCTCTGTCTTTCTCTCTGCATTTCCATTTCTCTTCCTGCTGCTGTCATCAGCTGTCTTTACTTGTCTACTTGTGTCTCTGTACCAGTTTATTTGTGTCTCTGCCGGTCCTTTTACTGTTTCCCTGTACTGTCTGTCTTAATCCGATTTCCTGTCTGTTAACCTCTGTTTCTACCATCACCATCGTCCATGTCTCTGTTTGTCTATTTGTTTCTTTGTCTGCGTTTGCTTCGTCTGTTGTTTTGCCTGCAGTTCCTCAACCCATGTCTTCCCGAACTGTCTCCATGTCTGTTTGTCTTTCTGTATCTGTGTATTTGTGTTAAAGACCAACTTAAGTTAAACTTTGTTATATTTTTATAAATTATATTTTTTAAATAAAGATATTTTATATTTTTTGGTTTTTTGGTTTCCATACAGCCAATCCAAGTGCTTCACTTTACAGGCTTTGAACAGGCTTCTTGTTGTCATTAAACAAGCCACCAAACAAATATTCACCAGGTAAACTCTTAACGTCAGTTTTATGGCCGGCTGGCAAATTAACTGCTTGGCTGCAGCACATTAAGCATCATGTAAACTTCTCTGAAAATGTCACCTCAGTCTGTTTGGATGCTGGTGCGCTCCCTGCGGTGCAGTCACACATATGGATGCATGGTAGTTGGCAGAATCTGGCCTCTCATGAATGTGAATGTGTGTTGAGCACTTAATTTGTTCTCTGCTCCAGCTGGAGCAGACAAACCTGAACCTGGTGGTGGACCTGAGAAATGAACAGCCCTGGCTTTCGCTCACCTTCGCCCCAAGGACATTTGAATAAAGCTGGGCCTTTCTGAACTCTCCCCCCTGTGGTGGAGCTGGGCGCGTTTTGAATCTGTCAAACTCAGCAGGAGGCACAGAGCTGCAAAGCCTAGTCTCATTCACAGTGAATGGCAGCAGTGAATAGCAGCCGTCAGTGTCCCGTCTCATCAGTCCACGTGTGTGAACAGCATATTACTCTTCAGTACAGCTAACAAAACACTGGCCCTGATCGCACCTGACATTAACATGTGTCTCGGATGATACGATCACAAGTGGACAGCTCAAAGTACTGAAATGCAGATCAGATCTCTTAATCTTCTGTTCATTACAAATTAGTTACACCTGGCTGAGTAAAGTGCAACCTTTCCTGGAGTCATACTACGGCCACCCTTGAAGCTACTGAGCCAGATTCCGGAAGTCCTCCAAATTAAACAACGAAATATGTTGTTTGTAACTGTCTTATCAGATCTGACGCCACTATTCGATGTTACAACATTGTTTGTGTGCGCATCTTACAAAACTCTACAAATCACAACAGAAAATCCATTTTATGATGTGGCAGCACTGTGGTTTAGGCTCATTAGGTTTAGGTACAAAAAGGATTTGGTTTAAGGGAAGACTGTGGTTTGGGTTCAGGACTGAACTGCCATGTTAACGTCCCCACATTTTGTTGGTGTTGCATTCTGCATCCTCCTCAAAACCTAGCACCTACATCAGCCACAACGCAACTGACCTGAGATCGGAGTGTGTCATGCTAGTATCGGTTAATGTTGCCTCTTACTTCTGCCCTCAGGGTAGATATTCAAAGCAGAGAAGAGGAATGGGCTTCAGAGGTCTGATAAGTTTACTTCTGTCTAACTCCATATCCCCAGATTATTATTATTTATTTATTTTTTCATTGTCAGACTTAGTGCAGCGATGCTGACATCACTTGAGGACATTCATCAGACTTTTCACACAAAAGACTTCATTCAACTTTATTCACATGCTCACCAACATCTTTAAACAGACTTTGATTTGTAAAATCAAAAAGCGGAGTTTCCTTTTAAAAGACGAAATCCGTAGCTTGCACGGTTGCACATTCGGTCTGCCACAGCTCTGGTCAGGTTTTTCACATTTCCACTCGTCCCACAGAGAGCTTTAATTAAGTGGGCACAAGTTAAATTACTTCAGATACCGTGGGCCACTTACATCGAGAGATAACATTCTTCCAGGACTGAACCTTGACCTGGATAGTGTGATCAGGATGGGGGCATGAAGGTCACATCTCGCCTTATTACTTGGCTGCCTGCCCAACGAAAACCGGGGCGTTGCCAAGGCAACTGCAAGTTGCAGCAGCAGCAGCGTCAGGATCAGCTGACACTGATGTGAGATGACAAGACCACCCAGAGAGGAGGAGAGAGTGACTGGGAAAGGGAAAAGAAATAATTAAGGAACAGACTGAGGACATGAAGACGTGTCCCAGTGCTGAGTATTTAAAGTGACACGCCGTAGAGGCGGAAACAGGGAGTTAGACAGACCAAAGAGGAGAGATGGAAAATAACATGGAGGGGTCTCGTCAGTGTTCAAATCGGTTATTTCTGAAATCTCTCCAACTCCCAGCTCACACACGCACACACACACACACACACACACACACACACACACACACACACACACACACACACACACACACAGCCATGTAGTCCACCGAGATTATGCAACTGAATGTGTGTTATTCCATCATAATCCTGCCTCGCTGGGTATTAACATTGAAACTTATAAGTAGAGTAGAACAGGTCTAAAGTGCTCTCTTATTCTCTTTTCTTGTTTTCTTGGTCACTCGTTCCTCTGTCACTCCATCCCATTTTGTTCAGTCCAGTGTTTCTCAGTCACTCACACACTTATGCCCATTTCTTTTCTATTCTCTAGTGTTGTTTCCCTACAGATGCATCTCTATGTCCCCGTGTTCTTCCTTCTTCTTTCATACTAACTTAAAATGTTTTGTTTGGTTTTTAGTTTAACTTTCTATTGTGTTTCAGGGTTTGAGTATATTTTCAGGTTTTCTGTTTAGTTTAACATTTTTTATTTCACTCTCCATTATACTGACTTCATTTAAGTAGTTTTCATTTTAGAATCTATTTCACTTTCATTTTAGTTTTAACTCAGGATGTTGGGTAAATGGAAAATAACTGAGGGTTTGTTTGTTTTTTTCAGACTTTTACCAGTTTTTGAAAACCACACACTTTAAACATGCTCCCATCAGTTCAAGCAACATACACCCTTCTAACACATGAATGAAGGAAAAAATATTTTAAAGTTAGGGCTTCTGTAATTTGCAGTATTTTCTCTATTAGCTCTGTTTTTGGTCCCTACCAACTCCTGAGGGAAATATCTGGCTCTTTAGTTGCTAAACGCTCCACTATGTTCACCAGCTGGTCTCTAACTGTGTCTGTCTGCTGTTTGGCACTGAGCAGGTAGTGTGCTGTGGGTTTTTAGAGGTTTTTTGCTGGAAACAGCTGCCTGCTGCCCCCCAAAACAACACCAGAACAGCGGTAACGGTGAACCCAAACAGTTGGGTTGCAGGCCGGACAGTTAAACAATGAACTGAAACTCCCTATGAAGCTCCCTAAAGCTGAGGAGAGCTGCAGATTCAGGTGATACCTCTGTAGGTTTACTGCGACACTGTTTTCTAAATTGTCATTTAATACATCGGTAATATAAAAACATTGATTATAGTCACTTTAAGAACCAGTTATTTTCAGAGGACCAGATTTTGAGGTACAATTTTCAGATCCTGCATTTGCTGGAAATCTTATGCCTCTCGGTTATGCTGTCTCTCTGAGTGTATAACACACACACACACACACACACACACACACTGACGTCAGTCTGTCAGTCTCGCTGTGTCTCTGGGGTCCATCCAGGAAGAGACAGAAGGCTGAGCAGCCAGAGGTAAAGATCTCCACTGAGCTACCACAGTCAGTGTGTGTGTGTGTAATAATGAGAATGCATGTGTGTGAAACAAAGAAACACAGAGGGCTTTATTTTATTTATGCTTCTCTTTCTGTGACACTGTGCTTTTGTGTGTTTGTGTCCGTGTGTGTGTGTGTGTGTGTGTGTGTGTGTGTGTGTGTGTGTGTGTGTGTGTGTGTGTGTGTGTGTGTGTGTGTGAGTGGAACAAAATGTTGGAGTGTTGGAACAAAATGTTTGTAAAACACATTAGAGATGCTGAAAGGCCAGTTCTCTGCTTCCTGAGTTTCTGGGTCAGAGACAGGGAGGCCGGAACAGAGGAGAGAGGAAGTGGTCAATATTTAAAGGTGAATTCTGCAGCGGTTGTAACATAAAAATAAAAACAAAAACATCAGTCTGTATCTTCTGGTCTAAAAAACCTGCGATGACCTGACTTTGGTCTTTTTTCGATCACTGACTTTGCTGAGTTACAGTCGGCTTTCTCCAGTAAGCTGATTTCTTCAGCATCATGTAAACGACAAACCCATTTTCTGTAATCACAGAAGGGGATTAGAGGAACCTGATTTCAACAGCTATATTTCTCTGGAGAACACAGATTCTTGGCAAAGTCAATGCTTAACCAAGTTTTAGCACACGCATGACAAAGGACTTCAGACAGGGAAGGTATCACGGGGACGGTAATATCACAGAATCAAACGAAATATAATTTATACTATTAGTACTGGACAAATCAAAACATTTGACCTGATGGTGGCACTACATGAAAAGTCACAGAATCGCCAAAGTAACTGCAGTTCAACCTCAGGGGGACATGAATGTGAGTAACCAGTTTCATGGTAATCCATCCAATAGTTGGATAGATTAGTCGCTAAAAGATTTTGACCCTTGGCGGACAGTCAAAGATTCACTAAAGTCATTAGCAAACATCACCTGGGAACCATGAATATCTGATCCATGCAAAGTTATTTCACAGGATGAATGAAAACGTCAGGGGATCATTAAAGTGATTAATCCTGAGGGGAAACGGAATGTGTTCATCAGATTTAATGGAAATCCATCCAATAGTCGTTGGGATATTTCAGTCTGCAGCAAAGTGGTGGATCAACATTGCCATTGCTGAGGACGTGACGCTAGCGTGGCTAGAATTTACCCAGAATTTTGATTTGCCACCGTTTTCGCTGTGAGCTGCATGCGTGGAGTGTGAGAATGAAAAACTTGACTGGTGTGATCATCTCCATCATCACCACCTATAACAAACAACCACTTCTTTTTCATCGCTGAAAACAAATCAGTACAATCATCACACATTTCTGAACAATCGTGTCCCATTAAATAAAAAGCACCTCCCTCCCCCCGACGGATAAACAATTGATTCACACTCGCGCCGCTGCAATGTCCTGCCTCGATCTCCTGTTTCAAGAGGAAATAGATCACACTGAAGAGGAGCTGTTAGTGAGATTAAACACATCCCCTTCGCTGTGATGAGAGATGAGAAGAAATGAAGATGGAGAGAGTGACAGCGGAAGGGATGGGGAGGAGAGAGCTGGAAAAAATGGAGAGGTAAAGAGGATAGAGAGGAAGAGGAGCAGTCTTAGGAAGGAGAGAAGACAAGTTGGTCAGAGATCAACAACACCAGGGGAAGAAAGGAGGGGAAGAGAGGAGGAGGTTTGAGATAGAGGGGTGAGCTACGTGGGAAGGAACGCCTCACCCTCAAAGACAAATCAATGTCACCTCTATATTTACACGCCCACTGGGACACACACACAGGCGCTCACCGACAAACAGCTGCACATATCACGTGCTGGTGCAAAGCTGTTCACCTCCCGTGGTCCCAGCACACACACACACACACACACACACACACACACACACACACACACACACACACACACAGAGAGATAACACGTTTTTACAGTTTCTGAAAAGCTCAGTCACAATCTCTCTTTTTTTCTGATTTGTTTGCTCTCATTTATCTGTGAGTGTTTGTCTGTGACCTCTGTCTTCGTGAGGACCAGGACCACCTTGCAGAGTGGGGACATTTTGGCCAGTCCTCACTTTCTGGCACATCTTCAAGGGGCTGTTTGAGGGTTAAGATTTGGTTTTAGGGTCCAGGTTAGAATCGGGTTCAGGGTAAAGGGAGGGATTCATTATGTCAGTGAATGTCCTTACAAAGGTAGAAGTATGTTTGTGTGTGTGTGTCGGTGCTTGATCATGATCCTATAATAGGCCACATGTGGAGATGTTCTTGCTTCAGTGTCTATAGGCATATACCAGAGTGTGAGTGCTGTAATCTAACGTGTCCGCGTGTGTGCAGGCGTCTCAGTGTGATAGACGCCTGATGGTTGGTTCTGTTTTCTTTTGTGCACTGCTTTGTGTTTTTAGTTCATGTCTTCTGCGTCTTTTAATGTCCAAAGTAAATACCAATGAATTTTGTCATTTTTCCATAAAAAATGAAAATAACCAGGCTCCCTGATGCAATGGAGGCAAGATTAGAGCTTCAACTTTGTGTGTGTGTGTGTGTGTGTGTGCGTGTGTGTGTGTGTGTGGGTAGATTTGAGCTTACCATGACACACAGACACACACACACAGAGTGCAGGACTACCTGGTGATCCATCATGACATGGTTATATAACATCTTTATCTATCCCCCTTCCCTCCCTGCACTTCAGTGCACACACGCACACACACGCACACACACACACACACACATATATATATACGTACACACACATGAACATGTTAGTTAATGGGTCTGGGTCTCTGTGCTACAGAGTGAATCCCAATCACATGTTGGGAAAGTCCCAAGAGAGTGCAGGTTCAATTCTTCATTCTGCTATCGCTCACTCTGTGTGTGTGTGTGTGTGTGTGTGTGTGTGTGTGTGTGTGTGTGTGTGTGTGTGTGTGTGTGTGTGTGTGTGTATTGTGCTTAGGGGGCAGATAAAGGAGAGAAAGCCAGGGAGAAGAAAACAGTGGAAGAGGGGAATGAGTGAAAAAACAGCTGAACTGAAAGATGAAACTTGAAAACTGTTAAATGCTAAATTGTGTTAAAATGGAAAAGCCAGTGGCAGCTGGTGGAGAAAATAAAAAAGAGATGAATATTTTAGGCCTGTAAAATATGCTGCTCCATGTTGGAAATTCACAGCACAGGACTTCAGGCCATCTGTTTACCTCTCCTGTTGTGTTTACAACCTGAGTGATGCAGGTGACTCACTACATCAATACAACAATTTTGATTTATTAATGCCGTGACACAGATGAGCGTTTAGGATTTCACTGAATTGTATTAATTCGGTATTTTACATAAACAAAACCAGCCTCAGTCTAAAAAAATGAATTGGCTTTCATCAAAGGTACAAACAGCACAAAGTTTGACACAACCGAGTTTTTTGATTTGACAGGACTCAAATCACAACACTAAACTACGTGGCACAAATGTTAGGTGATTCACCTAGATGCACTTCAGGGCCAGATTTGGGTTCTGAACCTGACTCTGCCAAAGAAAACTGTGGTGTATTTATCAAACACGTGCGCCAGGCTTGCGTGTCATTTTAGCGAGTGTTTGCAAGGTAAATCTCTCTCCTCACTGCACGGGCATTTAGGGAGGATCACGCAAATAATAGGAGGAGACATGTTAACAGAGGATGATTATGTATTTCACTGGATTTACTAAGGTCCTATAATTTGCAATCGTTGGTTTCGCCTGGGAAATTCTCCGCTTCTCAAAAGCAGGTGTAAACACTACACACAAGATTCAAGAGGGCCACAGCTGAAGGCTGTGGCGTGAAAAGAAATGTGACTTTATGCTTTCCTGCAGAAATCGAAATGACAGAGCAGTCGCACCGCAAAATTATCCAGAGAGCTGCACTATATCAGTTAGTAAATAAAGAAATAAAATATAGGACTAAACACGTATAAAGCAGTTTTTGGAAAACTTCACCCTTCTTCGTTTTGGTAACATTCACTGTGAGAGTTCAGTGACCTCAGTGTTTTAGTAAAACAACAGTTATATCATCAGTACTCCATCGTCTCTCTCTGTCTCTGTGACTGAGGTAAATGTGTTGTCACCAGGATCATTACGTGATCATCTATTCTCTCAGTCTGCTGAGCTCATAGAAATCTATCCACGTCTGTGAAGCTCTCTTTCCCTTGCAGGATGCCTCTGGGGGTCAGTCCCAGGAGCTGAGCGCGTAATGATCCGCTGTCTTAGTAAATCAGGCAGATTGCAGCTACAAATTCAGTGAAAACAGCAGCACACGTTTGCTCCGCGCTGTTTTCTTAGCAAATCTGGCCCTCAGCGTCCAGAAATGCTCACACCACGCTGACACGCCGTTTTTTCCACTGAGCAGAAGGTTTATATGACTTTTCAGGAGTTTTTGAATGTGATAGTGTTTTCATCAGATTTAAATAAACTGCTTGTCAAGCCGCTAACTGTCATGACTAGCCCCTTAGGGGGCTGTTTTCTGAAAACGTTTATGTTTTGAACCCCTTTTTGGACTCTGGGACTCTTGTCTAGGTTGTTTAATTTGTTAGTAGTTCCTGCTTTATTTTGAATTCACTGCCCTTGTGTATCTGGTCTTGTTTTACTTCCTGTCTTTGTCTTGTTTCCCGCTTTTGTAATTGTTTTCACCTGTTTCCCCTTACCTGTTGTGTATCTATAGTCTGCGTTTCCTCTTGTCCAGTGTCAGTTCTTTTTTGTCTCATGCCGTGTTTCATGCCGTGTCCCATGTTTTGTCTCTTAAGTTGAGTATCTGTTCCCAAGGTTTTGTATTTCTGCTGCTGTGACACTTCAGGGGATGAGCAAAGTTAATCTTAAACGCAGGCTGAATGTGTTTGTTATGGGAAGTAAAATGTGTTTTCTCCAGGAAAAGGTTGCAGTACGTTCACTCCATAGAAAAAAAAAAAAACCTGTTTGTGTTTGTGGGTGCACACATGCTGAATTTTTGCATCGCGTGTGAATTTGTGTTTTGCAGGTACATACTGTACGAATATGCCTGTGAGTGTGTGTCTGTTTACACAAAATGCCAAAGAAATACATTTGGCGGCGAGCAGCTGGTTCCCTCTGTGAATGACTAACGCCATTACCAGTCATGCCACTGGGTGCTGCTCAGCTGGGCTCCCACGCAAACACGCTCATGCACACTGATGCTTGAACACACACAAACACTCAGGCGCACTGACTGGACAAAATACTTTATTAGTAACATCTTTCCTGTGTCGAGTCTCAGACTCATATGTACAAACTCTGAAAAGCACTGACGCTGTGTTGGATTTGTTGGACAGGTAAACAGCCTATGATGAAGGTTATGTACAAACAGAGCAGTCAGCACTGATCACAAACAGTTTTAATACACGCTATGCAATGGAACTACCTTTTAAGGCAAGGCCGGTTTATTTGTATACTACGTTTCATACACAAAGGCAATCCAAAGTGTTGCAAGAAAAGAATTAGAGCATAAAAAAGATAGAGCAGCATAAGGAAAGGAAATTAAAAAGTTAAGAACTGAGGCATAAAAACGGGATAGGAGGGCAAGAAGATTCATAATGGATATTTAAAGATTCAGTCAGAGGCAGTGGAGAACATGAAAGTTTCTCACCTGGATTAAAAGGTGGCCAAAGTCGGAGCGAGTAGATTACCTGCCTCGGTTTCTCAGGTCATCTACCTGGTGACCTGTATGTCACATGGTTTAAGACAGTCAGAGACGTGTTTTGGTCCTGAGCCACTGAGAGACTCATCTTTCTTGTCGTCTCTGTTTCTCTCAACTCTCGCCTCACTTTCAACTTCTTGATGAAAGGATGACTTGATAAAATGTCCTTTACGGTATTTAAACTTCACTTGAATCTATCGTTTTCTCTCACCGTGCGCTCTCAAACTGTTACTAATAGATGTGTTTAATTTAGGTATAACACTAAACCCAGGCTCTTACAGAGATTAGTGGAGATCTGAGAAAATGTCCCTTTTGGACATTTGTCCTCTTTTTTTCATCTCTCTGAGGTCATTTGATCCTCAAAAGGAAAAAAAACAAAAACAAATCGCACACAAACATGACGCCTCTGATTTTGGCAACTTGTCGCAGCCCACACATCGATGGTATGACATCGCTGAGACGCCATCAGTGGCCATGATGTACGGTCCTGGCTGTTTGTGTGTGAGAGAGATATTTAAAGAGACAAAGAGAGTGAGCGTGGTCTCTTTTCAGTCAGGAGGGAGAGGGAGGAGATGCAGGCACAGATGGAGCAGAGACAGAGACCAGAGTGTTTGTTTGCTGTGTTTGCCTGTGGCAGAAGCCTCTTTTCTTTTTCTGGCAGACATTAAATACCAACAGACTTCATCAGTGCTACAAATTCAACCCAGTGAGGCCAGTGTGAAGCAGCAAGCGTGACAGTGACGAAGTGACTGTGCACCTGGTGTTACCTGACAGTCGTGTCCATGTTCAGTTTTACTGGAGTTTTACTGGTATTTGATCAAAGTGTTGGTCAAATTGATTCTGAGTGACTGGTTGAAAAGTCACAAGATCACCAGAGATATTACAGTTAGAGGAACGTGAACGTGTGAATGGGTTTGCGTCTTGTGGTGAATCCTCCGAGGAAACATGTCCGCCCACATCCTGGAGAATGTTCTCGACGTTCTCCCAGTCGCCTGAGAGCTGAGGGTGCGAGCTCCTCTGTGCACGAACCAACGCTGAAGCAACACACAGCTGCACAGACAACATTTAGCAGCCAAGTGTCCAATTACTTTTCAACCCCTGCAATTTGGGCACTATGTGTTAAAAGGGACCTCACACACTGTTCTTTCTGTACTGATAAAAACCTACTCAAAGCCGAGACTTGGTCCTTTGCTGTAGTGTCAGAGTCAGAGGCTGAGGAACAAAGGAATGCGTAGTGTCATGGTCCGTAAATAATGCCTTATGTTTTGTCTCGTGTCTATGTTGTCTCATGGTTTCCTGTTTTATTTTGAAATCATTGTCCTTGTGTTTCTTGTCTCATTTTACTTCCTGCCTTTGTCTGGTTTCCCGCCTTTGTGATTGTCTTCCCCGCCCTAATTGTTTCCACCTGTTTCCCGTTACCTGTTGTGTGTATATATAGTCTGCGTCTCCCCTTGTTCGGTGCTAGTTGGTCTTGTCCTCTGTCAAGAGAACCAGCGTCCATATCTTGTCTTCGTATCTCTCGTCAGGTTTTGTTGTTCCTTTGCGTTTTGATCTTCCTTGTTTTGGCTAGTTGGCTTGCCTTTGCTTCACCTTTTGTTCCTCGTAAGAGTGATTTATTTTCTGTTTGTTTTGACTTTAGTTTTTTGTGCCTTTTTCCCCTATCGGGTGATTATTTTGTCACTTTGTTTAATAAAGACTTTGCTTTTCTGAATTTTCGCTTTGGAGTTGTGCATTTGGGTTCAGTGCACGTTCAATCCTGACACGTAGTTGTGAAAATCCTTACGGTCTGGGCTGCGTACACGTTGTCTGTTGGTCGAATTCTGCAGAAAGCGAAGGACATAAACATATTTAAAAACAAAACACAAAAGCAACATGGAGAGATGTTTTGTTCCTAATTCACCTGCTCAGGATATAAACTCCCCTCTGCATTCTGTAAGAGTGTACAGGCACGCACAGCAGCTGATCCATTCACATGCCAACACAACAGTCATTAATTAACAAATCTCCACTGAACAGACATTCCAGATGGACAGTAACGTGTGTGTGTCTGTGTCTGTGTCTGTGTGTCCCTGTCCTCTTGTTCAGTTAATGAGTGTGTGTACTGGACTGCAGGTACAAAGGGACAGCAGGTCCTGTAAGGGGCAGAGGGAACATACCATCTTGTCAAGGACACAGATGCTGCCCAACTGCTCCACATACACTGGATCACACACACACACACACACACATACAAACAATGGATTGCTGTCTCTTCCTATATTTCACTGTTTATTCATTATCTTTAAAGCACATTACGACATGAGGGTCCAAAGACAGAGGATGTCATGTGCTGCACAGATTGTAAAACCCCTTGAGGCAAATTTGTGATTCGGGATTTTGGGATATTTATCACGGTGACGATCATTTGAGGTTTCGTTCACATCGTGTCCCGGTGAAAGCTGAGCCAGGTTCAGCTTTTTTGCTGGATGACCCTGCACTTACTGCCCGAGCTTTCTGTGTCAGCACCCCTACTGCATCAACACAGCTGCCCAATTCAGATTAAATGAAAGCAGGACCTAAAGCTGCAAATTTACTACGCAACAGCTGCTTTGAGGTAATTTCAGTGAAAATGAGCACGAGAATAAGAATTATTAAAGCTATAATCCTCAAGATTTTCATGAAATTAAACCCAATTTCTGTTTCTAATTTCTCTTTTTACATTGTCATTACGCAGAAAGATCAAAGAGTTGAGAGGTAATGAGAGAGTGAGTGGGGTGGCGGGGGTTAGCGGAGGAGGACAGAGGTAAACAGGAGAGCTGGGAAACAAGAAACAAGAAAGAAAGGGCAAGAAAGGAATTAATGATAATGAGAGAAGGCGAGAGCTGTCTGCAGGATGTCCAGAGCCTGTCGTTAGTTTTGCAGCATGTTGAAAACATGAGCCACACACACACACAGACTGATGATGTGTCTCTGCTTTTCTCTCTTTGATCAATTCACCAACAGTTCATCACACAGTCTGATGTGCAAATTGATAATGGAGTTTGACTCAGATTGTAGCTAAGATTTTAATAGAGCCGTCTCACACAGAGTGACGTGCAACGCACCTCCAAGACTGCTGTTACAGCCCAGTGTGCCGGGATCTGGACGCGTGCATGGGGTTTTGTTGTGATGTTTTTTTTTGTTTTTATTTCCTTTAGTGAGATCGTTATTGTTTCATTATTGTGTATTTCATCATATTCTTTTGAAGTTTTTGAACTGAATTAAAGTGGATGAAGTTGGAACAAGGTGACACAAAATGAAGTGAGACAAACATGAATTTAGAAAAAAAAAACAGCAACCAGAGATGAGAGAAAAAAAAAATCAATAAAGTCCAGTTATGAGTACTTACATTCTCCTGCGGTGGTCACCTGAGAAAACTCTCACAGGTCGCCAGATGATTAACTTAACAGGAAAGATGGAAAAGATATTTCTTCTACACAAACATGTTTGCCTGACTTTTCTTTAACCTTTGCTTTTTTAAGAAATCTGCGATCTGCGATCTCTGGCTTAAAACGCCCACGGCTCATTTGACATATACAAGGAGGTGCAAGCAGATGTTTCTTTGTGGAGCCACTGCTCTGTAATATACCATTTCTTACAACCATAACTTTCCCAACTGTGTAATAATAGTAAATAACAGATCTTTGTATTATCATTATTGTTTTCATTATTGATTATTCACAAGGTCATGGGAATTTAAAGTGAAACGTGTTGGCACACATAAATTTTAGTGAACTGAACCTGACGTGAGGCGGAGGGAGGAAGAGGTTGAGGACAAATAAGAAATAATAAACAGAGGAGATAAAGCAGCAAAAGACTCGGAACAATGTGATTTGTGTGTGCGTGGGTGGCATTACTGTGATCAAGTGTCCGTAACACAACATAAATCTGCACTATTGGATTGAGCTAAATGTATTTCCTCCATACGTACACACACACACACACACACACACACACACACACACACACACATACACACACACAGAAGGACTGAGGGCTGCAGGATGAATGTGTATAAAACATGAAGTGTGCAGGTTGGGCAGCAGATGACTGATGATCCCTGGGAGCTTACAGAGGCTCAGACCCACACTGTGTTGCGTTGTTGTGTAATGCAGGTTCTGAATGTGAGCGGCCAACGGGAGAGCTGAGGACACGGAAACATCTCACTTTCACGTCGTCAGGACGACAGCTTCATCATAGCATGTCGGCATTTTTCTGTCCCGTGTGTCATGTCTGACAGTTTCTGACACGTCCTGTCATTTCAGCCGCTGCCGTTCCCTCCCTGTCCTGCTGTAGTCCAAGGACACATCCTTAAATTTTTCGTTTCTCACTCCTTGTGTTTCAGGTCGTCCCAAAGCTCTTACCTGTGCTCTGAGGAGCAGTGATCGAGGGTCAAGGAGGAGCCATGAGCGAGGACACATCCTTCGCTGAGGTCTTCGATCAGACGAACTCACCCCTTTACAAGGAATCTGTCAGTGATTGGACGCTGCAGCAGATCAAAGTGATCTGAAACCACATCACAGCATCACTGCAGTGAAGTGGACGGAACAAATAATAGATTAAACAAATTCACGTGTATTACTCCCACCTTTTATGCAGGTATTACTAATAAAACAACCACAAACAAACTTCATTCTTTTCTCTGCTGATCTCACAGCAGATCCAGCTGTGCCACCTGCATCATCAGAACCAGATGTGGCTCAGATGACAGTTCAGAGGAAAGGACATCTCATTTCTCTGAAAACTGTTTCCTCACTCCTCACATCTTTTCCGTGCAAATGTCAGCGTTTGATGCGCGGTATATCGTCACTGGATATTATCATCCTTACAGAGGACACAGCACCACATTAACCCGTTTGAGTTTTCCCTTCATTTCAGTGGTTCCTCTTGAACACGCTACAGAAACACTGGTATTCCGGTTATGCGGCACCTTTTCCCAGTTAAAAGCGAGACACTGAGCACATCCTGAAAAATTAAAACAGAGCTTTTGTGTGAGATGTTTTGGTGTTCCTTTGGTTTAGGTTTTCAGAGGGACTAATTAAATAAAATACACTGACCCATCCACTGGACGCTTTGGCCCTGCAGTGCTTCTTTTGACCCCGTCAGTTTTAATTTCCACCAGGCCGTTTCTACTTCCTATTTCTTCTTGGCTCCTCACATACTGTTTCTAATAGAAGGGATTTTTCTTTGTTTTTAAGCGCTGAGCTCATTAGTTGCAGAACATAACCTCATGCTTACTTGACAAGATTTCACCAGATGAGGCAGCCACGATGAAGCCACTTCTCTGTTGTGTTCTCAGCTCCTTAGTGTGCAGTGCTTCTTTGTGAATATAAATATGTTCTCCACAGATGAAGATCATCCCCGGGTGGGTGAGACAGTGCAGGTGGCTCTGGCTCCTCACCATAAATAGCTCGAAGGCCGCCGTCATTTGTTGGTGTGACATTTTCATCGTAAAGGTTAGATGTTGCAGATGTTACAGGATGCATTCCTTCCATAGCTGAGGCCTGTTGTGCTTCGCTGTTCTGTGTCGTCGCCTGCGGTTAGGCTTGTTCTTTCAATGTGATTTGATCTGATCTTTAAAATCAGACTTCATGAAATCATGTCTCTGTGGAAATGGCTCTTATGTTGCTGCTGTGTCTGTTCGTTTAAATCTGCGTTTTTACTTCTTCCTGATCTGGCTCTCAGCCTCTTTACATCCCTGTCATGCACATGTGGCTGGAAGTCCTCTGAAGCTGCACGCAGTTCAGGTCAGACCATTTTTGGCTTTACAGACCTGTTAGTTAATGTGTCCAGGTGCAACTGGATGAGAAATGTTGTGTCAGAAAAAAAATGTGGGACTGTAGCCGTTCTGCAAAAACAGAAATTCATAAATATATATATTTTTGCTGATTGTGCACATCAAATGAAAGCTGACGTACTAAATTCTGCATAATTTACGTTTCCACAGCCCCAGTTCCATCAACAGTCACCTCATGCTCACCGCTCTGCTTCTCTGAGCTTCTCTCTGAGCAGAAACTGTTCACCTTCACTTATTAATGGTAGTTGCTTCTTCTTTGTCTTTTGTTCAGGCACGCATCGTAGATATGAAACATAACACCTCCTGGAGATTTTCCACATTAAGAGCCTGACAGAAAAGGGAGGGATTATGCAATTTGAGCTGTGGGAAGGTTTTTAAAGTGAAATGCAGGAAGTGAATTATGTCATTAGATCAACAGCGATTGAAAAACACTGCAAAGTGGAAGCAACTGGAAATAATTGACTGAAAACTGCATCTGTGGTGAGATGACTGCGTTATTGTACTGATGGAATTGCTGCTGCAGAAATGTATCTTCTACTAAGATAATCAAGACAACAGGTAAACATGGAGGACGCTTTGAGTTTGCATTAATAGCAAACAGCATCAACAGTAAATGAAAACATATGTCAGAAGTTAGGGAACATTTTACTGATGATTTATATCGCCAGACGTAAGAGTCACCAGCTGTGCACCGTGGTGCTTTGAGCTAAATGCTATCAAACACACACAATGACAATGCTAATGTTTACCACGTTCATCATACATAGTGACAAAGGGACATTTTGACTTGACGATGGCGCTAAATGGAAGATGAAGGTTTCACTGCATGTGTTACAGTTCATCCTCAGGGGAACATGAACATAAAACCTACTGATGTGGAGTCCATGGTGGTGCCAGAAGATCATCAAAGTAACTGGGAATTAACATCTGGGGACCGTGAACATCTGTACAAAACTTGATGGCAATTCATCCAGTAGCTGTTAAGATGTTTGAGTCTGGGCCGAAGTGGTGACCAACTGAGAGAACAACATTGCCGTTCGTACGTACGGCCACTCTGTTTTTGTTGGTAAAAAAAAATGTCCCTTTCACCTGGAATAATGTGACCTGTAGAAGTTTCTCTGTGTGTGTCTGTTTAAATGACTAAAATGCTCCCCGTGGGGCTGTTAGACTTTCTCAAACATTCACCAAAATCTAGAGAGGGCTGCAGTCTGGGGAAATGCTGCTTCAATATTTTGATCACAGGGTATTTCTAATTTTGGACAAGTGGCTCTGTCCCATTAAAATCCTTTCTGCCTGCGGGCGCCTCCTCTCTGAGATGGACTTCTAACTGTGAGTCTTTGGTCCACTGCAAAAATGTGTGTGTGTGTCCTCACAACGCGTCGAAGATTTGAGATTTAAGTTTTA
Source organism: Toxotes jaculatrix (assembly GCF_017976425.1). Taxonomy (NCBI): domain Eukaryota; kingdom Metazoa; phylum Chordata; class Actinopteri; family Toxotidae; genus Toxotes; species Toxotes jaculatrix. The sequence continues at coordinate 27,732,491 of NC_054396.1, read as the reverse complement.
ACCCGGCTGTGCCTCTGATTATAATCGTTTGATAAATCAGAAAAGAGTTGGCATAAGAGTCTTGAAGGGCAGAGGGAGGTGCTGGACTACTCGTGTCAAAATTGATCTGTTAATCATCTGTTTATCAACACTAAACTAAAAGGCACATAAAATTCTGTACTATGTGATTGGTGAAAGATATCGTTACGGACTATTGAATGCACCACCTCACTGAGAGTGCTCAGAAGTGTGTGTGTGTGTGTGTGTGTGTGTGTGTGTGTGTGTCCCAGACTGCCAAACATCAAGTACTTGGCTCTTCTGTCTGAAGTGCAGCAGTCAATTCTTTTCAGGACATTTCAGCCTAGTTTGAAGAGAAAGTGGGGCGCGGCCTCAGACACAGTTTATATAGAAACTAGAAACTAGAGCTCAGACTCAGACAATTATCACCTCTTTGTCCTCTCTCTCCCTCTCTTCTCTCTCTCTATCTCTCTCTCTTGTCCCCTCTCTTCATCTGGCCAATCATGTCTTCACAAACTTCTCCCTCTGTCCACATGTCTGTCTTTAGAAACAACTATGACCATTTTTGCCATTTGACCTATGAATATATTGAGTATTTTGCTATTATTTTACAATTCTGCAATTAGGTTTTCACTGCATTAGACATTCTTTTTATATGAAATGAATACTAATTATACATAGTAAAGGCTCATTTTTAAATGGTACAAGTAAAAATGTAGTGTGCCTTTTAGAGTTAACCGGCCCTGAAAGTGTTGAGTTAACCCGGTGTAACCTGCGGGACTTTCTGACAGCTCATGTGATGTGTTTCGTTGCCACAGAGGAAATTAATTCTTGACGCCTTCACGTCTTGAAGCGAGCTCACAAAAATGTTAATAGTCCAGAAAAATGACTCTGACCACTTGATGAGCCCTGACAGGAGAGTATGTGAGTGTGTGACTGACGGACAAGCGCCGCAAAAGTGGGGTTTATATTCAGTTTTAAAGGAAGTGTTTCATGTTAGAGAAAAGGCTTCGTGGGTGAGCGCTCTGCTGGTATCGTTCCCATCTGGACTCGTACTGATCCTTCTCTTCAGTGGTATAACTTGTTGTGGTTGTCGTCTTTCGGCTGCTCCATGTCTGATTTGGCACAGGTTTTTTATGCCAGATGCCCTTCCTGATGCAGCCTGGTTCCAGGGGAGCTGGGGATCAAACCACCAAGCTGGTCTGCCACCTGAGACACGGTGAAATAACATGCAAATGATGTTATTCATATAACACTTTTTAAAACGGTGATTACAAAATACTTTACAAAAGGGAGAAAAAAGACAACAGACAAAATTAACTGGGCAGTTTTTTTTCTGTATGAGACTGAACGCAAAGCAGGATGACTTTTCATTTTAAGCCTTGACCCTGGAACAGAAGAACCTGCTGTGAGGAAAAAGAAAAGAGCAGTGTTAGTGGGTCTGTGAGACTCCACTTAGGCAGCACGATGTCACAACAAGCTCAGATCAGTGTCACAACAGGCCCACAACGACAGTGTTGAGCAGGTGTAATGTTAACTGTGTTCAATATGTTCAGACAATAAAAAACATGGACACGAACTTTCATGGCAGTGGCAATTCGATAGTTGTTGATATTACAGAAGAGTTGTGGCCTCTGCAGAAGAAATTCTGTTTCATTGATATGCATGTTGCATCGCTCGTACTTTTAAAGCATCTCTCTGTTAATTATTAGTGATTATTGGTTCAGAAGGCCAAGATGCTTTTTCTTGGAAAGCAGCAGTGTGTGGTGAGGTCAATGCCTACGACTAATCAGCGCACACACACAGTCTTCAGATGATTGTCCCACTCCTCCATCTGCTCCTCCTCTCCAGGAGTTCATTGTGTTTTCTGCTGAGTCAACAGGACGTCAGCTCTGTATTCTGCCGTCGCTCGTCCCTGCAGATTTCCCAGAAGGCCACTGACATCGTCCTGAGATTAAGAAGCTCTCCCATGAGAACCAGCTGTCTTGAAGGAGAAGTGGCAACACAACCAGAGCGATTATTGCTTCTTTTCTTCTTCACTCACAGACGCTGAGAGGAATTGTTCACTCTTATTAAACATTAAACCACAAATTAATCTTTGAAAATCAAGGAGTTTCTCATCTTAGTACATTTTAATACAGCCAGACCAACAGTCCAAAACCAATAACAATAACAATAACAATAACACAAACACACAACTGTAAAATTTTGCTTCATCAAAAACAATAAATATACAGATTGTTGCTGATTAATTTTCTGACCAATAAATTGATTGCAAATCCAATTAAGGATCAACTACCTGAAAATCTTTTAATAGCTGCAGTTGAGAAGGATCTGTGTCGAGGTTTGTATCAGTGAAATGCAGGGGGAGAGTCGTGGTTCCCACAGATTTTCTTCTAAATTAATTTTGCAGCAACCATATGCTGTGAACTTATTTTCATTTTACCTAAGGTGATACAGATTTTTTAGATTTTGATCACACGGCTCTCCCTTTAGTCCGTGGATCTGTGCACAGAGACTTTAGTCATTGTCTGGGAATATATACAGTACCTTTGAAACCATTTCTGTCCCAGTGTCTCACGTCCTCAGCTTGAGACTTTCTGCTTGTCTTCCATGTTCTGATGTATAAACATCCATTTGTATGTCCATCTGGGAAGATATTTGCTGTTTCCTGTGCTTTGGTACAGAAAAACAAAACAGAACTCAAGAAAAAAAATGGTTTCTTATTTTGAGTAAACTGATGCTGATGTGTAAAATTGTTGAAATGCCCTTTAATTAAAGTAAACATGTTTGAACTCTACGTGATCTTTCTTTCTCCAGTCTCAAAGGGGCACTGTGCTGATTTTACAGTCTGTTTACAGGTCTTGGGGAGTGTTACTACACACTGCACATGTGGGAAAAAAAGTTGTGTAAAGCCTGTTGTGGCTCCACGGGGAGCTTCACAAAATCCAATAAAATGCCATGAGTGATGTCACTTAAGAGACTGTCAGTTGGGTCTGAAGTTTGAAAATGGAAAAAAAAAAAAAAAAAGTCTGGAGGTGTTATAGGACTGCACTGCTAAACCACTGGAACGCTCGTTTAACCAAGTGCTTTGAATTATATTATCACGTTTCAGCTGCTATGACAAGATGCTGTATGTACTGTTGTAAATGAGTTTTTATACAGATCATTTCCAGGAGACAAGGTTTCTGAAGTGTTAGCCAGACATTCAGACCTTCTGTAAATGGGACAGTGTCTAATGAAGTCAAGCACCTGTACCTCAGGCAGTTGTACACATTAGCGACAAATGGCAGGAGGAAGTTATGTTTAACAGCCCAGCTGGTCTGGTGCTTTCGACAAGAAGAAGCCTGTGTGGGGAAAAAAAAAGAACAAGAAAAGAACAAAAGACAATTTAACATTTTTCACAACGAACTGAAATCGCTTTCCTCGGCGCTAACGGCATCTTCATGCGCTTGTTTTTCTGCTCGTAAGCAGAAAAAAAAATTGTGCTGCATGTGGATCATTGTGAATTTCACCCACTGATAACAGTGTGTGTCATTACATCTGTTTTATTTTGAGAAGAAGCATGTCCTTACATACACACACACACGTACCGCCACCACAAACACCCTCCTATGGATTCTTTAATATCCCGTCCTGTTTCTGTGTACAGCCAATCCCAAAATAAACCTGCCAGAAAACTGCAGGGAAATTCAAACATGGACAGCATGTTTTGTTTGTACAGCACATGTACTCAAAAAAACATACAACCCATGCACTTCCACATAATTTTACTAGAACACATACATGATCAGAAATGTACTTTAACAGCACATAAATGCTCTTGTAAACACAAACACACACATTTCTCCACAGATAAACACTACAGATTGTACAGAGAAGTAGGTAAGCACACATACTGGATTCTCATTAACAGCAGGGTCATGTAGGGAGTTGTGTCAGAAGAAGAGAGTGTTTACTGTGCACATAGACATTCATTGTGAGTACACACTTCCACACCTTGAGTCATCAAAGAAGCATGAGCATCCAAAACACAACAGGAATAGCACTAATCCCCCGGTCTCCATGCTCTATAAATAACTGTTCTGTTCTTCTTAATCTGAGGAAGCAAGCAGGAGCCACAAAAACAGAGACAGTCTGCTCAAAGGACAGCTCCTGCTACACTGGAGTCTCAGCTCGTTTGCTGCATTCTTTAAATCTTATTGCACCATAGAGCATGTTCCCCTGCACACAAGCATCCTGGTTATGATCAGGTTTTTGGAGCATCCCAGCTCTGTGTTTGCACACGTGAGCATCATGTTCTTGTTTCAGTAACCTGGATGATCGTTATCCCCAGTTTGGAGAAACCAGAAGCTAGAGTACTCAGACAGAAACAATGTGGAATACAACCAGGTTTTCTGATCACTGGTGTCACCTTAATGAAGGTGAAATAAGTGCAGTCATCAGTCAAAGCCCTCGCCTCCATTGCTCTGTCTCACAGTGAGCAATGTTCAGACGAGAGACTGGTGTGAGGAATTGAACCTGCAGTCTCCTGGGATTTTCCCAGTATGTGACTGGGAATCAATCTACAGCAGCATATCGTACGTTTTCACAACATGCGCACACACACACACACACATACACAAACACACCCAGGCATTTCTGTAGGTGCAGTATGGAGTTTAAGCACAGCACATCCTGTGATCACTGCCTTCTTTTTTTCTTTCTTATAGTCGTACAAAATTTATGAGTAATATTTGTTAGGGTGTTTTTTTTTTTGGACACTTTTGCTTTGATTGTCCTGTGCTCACAATGTACCCACACAAAAATTTGTCTTCATGTCTTTCTGTCTGGTCTCCTTTACTTTCACCTGTCTTTCTTTCCGCCTGTCTCTCTCTCCCCCTGGATCTCGCCACCTATCAGTCTTGCGTTGGTTCCGGTTATTTTCCAAAGCTGTCACCTTCAGACCAAATGGCTGCATTGGGAAACGGTGACTCCATTGATTTTCGGTAGATATTTCTTCTGCTTGGAGCCCCACAGCAAGACCTGAGTTATAGGACTTCATAAGGTATTGATTAAAACTCTGTCAGATTGATTGAAGACTGCAGAGACTGGACTCCTGCATCAAGGCGAGGCAGCTCTCAGTCACTCTTCTGGATGACGACCAATTCAGAGGCAGCCCACAGCTTGATAGAGTAAACCTCAAATTCATCATGTCTCTTTGTGCTGTTTACAGTCTTACTGTAACCTCTTCAACATGTTTATATTTAACATGTAGTTCACATGTTTGCAAAGGAACCAGACACTGGAACATGTTAAATGAGTAAAAATTAATTATTGTTTATTACTGATTAAATTTAAGTTAAGTTTAGGAATAATTGTTAAAGCATTTAAAGTGAGACTACATCACTTTTGAAATAATCAGTAACGTGTGCTTCCTCTTGCAATGGAAAACTTGCATTTAGTACATGAGGCTTTCCATCCTGATCACATCAGCCAAAGTGGGTCTACAAGTGGGACTCAACCGTCCTTTGAGTTTTTGTGTCTGCTTACAATATGTGGGGTAAGAATTGGGTCAAGGCCAGCAGCACTGTGTCAGGTACCACATGGGTTCAACTCTAACCAGTCGTTGTGCAGACTGTCGTTCAGTGTTCATCTGTAATATTGTGCTGAGTTCCTGTCAAGTGTTTTACTGTTTGATTGAAAATGTGTAGTCACAGCAATGAATGTGATAGCCTGCCACCTCCGTGTGTTGTGTTTGACTGTAAACTGACATCACATCTCTCCTCTCTGCTTCCTCAATCACTGTGTGCTCTTTGTGTTTTGCTACTGAAGTGGTTCTGTTAGTGATGATTGAAGTACTTCAGTGACCTGAAAAGAGAGCTGAGCGTAGCTGTCCTTATTTCATGTCTCCAAGGTTACCTGAAGAGAAGTCCTGTTTGAGGACTTCATCAGCAACACACCACACACACACACACACACACACACACACAGGTTTTTGTGCAATGTAAATGTCAGAAATATGGAAAAAAAATCATTGCAGAAAGAGTAAATTAAAACTAAAATTTGAGTAAAGTAAAACTAAAGCTGACAGCTCCTCTCATGAAAATAATTACTGTCATAAAATTGCACACAACACTGGGGACCACATCACTTACTGCTGAAGTTGCAGGTGTAAATTTTATGGAGAGGCAAGAAGACATGTCCCCGCCCCCCCTAATAATTTAATCTAAATCATTTGTTCCCCCCGAAGGAGCTCTATCAACTGTCTGCCACAGTACAATCCCTCCCCACCTGCAATAAGAGACAAAGAGAAAAGACTGCAGTCCATGGTTCACAACACATTCATTCGCAATTTTGATAGTGTCAGAAGCAGACCTGCAAGCTCATCTGTCACTCTGCCGCTGGAGCTTGGTGCGTCCACACTCAGGTTTTCAGATCTCCATCAAGACCTGAACGATCAGTTAGCAGTTAAATGGCTCTGTTGTTGTTGTTCCCATGTTCCCATACACGTAAATGAGAACATCTATACTATGTGATCAGCTGTATTCGCTGTATTTACCTGCGTATTTAAATTGTATGTGTGAATGTAGGGCTGTCGGTTTCAGAAACTTACAGAAACGGTGGGACACAGACCATGCTTTCACACATATAAAAAGATTTGTTCTGTGTCGTCCCCAGAACGGGTCTGCTCTAAAGTTAAAATGAAAGTTATGCTCTTATTGGCTGAAGTTATGAGTCATCCTGAAACCTTCACTGACAAAATATCAACAGCTTTAAGAGCAGGAAGTGCTTCATTTGAAATAGATTATTGATGAATGAATTCCAGTCAGACCAACCTCTCCAAAATGGAACATCTTGAGATTAAACACTTCCTGCGGAGGACGATGATGATCTAAATTTAAAACACTTCTAGGTCACAGCAGACTGGTTAAGCTGTCGGAGAAATGACAACCAGAACATGTATTTAGCATAATGCAGGTTTTTGACGAAAGGAACTATATAAAATCATGGTTTATTTCCTGAATATCTTCTGCTGCTGAACATACAGTTGTGTTGTAGAAAAACAGCACTGATGCAGACAAACTGATCCCTCAACCACCAACAACCCATAAAGTTCAAGTCTACTGCAACTATTTGTTTACAGAGACATGAGGGGGATCAGTACTTGTAGCACTGTTAGGTGTAAACAAACTGAGAAGATAAAAACGTATAGGATAAGTTGTATATAATGGTGTATAAAAATAACAATCTAATAGTTGTGAATTTGTCTTTCTTCTAATTTGAAGGTCTTTGCATGTTGGTTTTATGAAACTGACCTGACTTATTTGCAGGTTTGATTTAATTTTGTTTACATGCATATATTATTTATTGTTATAAATGTTTTGGCAGGCAAGTATTAGGTTTAAAGTGTTATAATAAAGTATCAATTCACTCAGTGTGCAAGACGATTATGGAAGAGCCATCACACATCAGACTGGACCACCTTAAAACTAAAGTCTTCACTGCCATCTAGTGGTTACCATGGTGATGTCCAGCACAGAGAAGATGCAGCACGTTTGGTCGAGCTTCATGACTTGAGTAAATACAAGAATTAGATATGTCTCTTGAGAATGGTTTAACGTGCTTCCCTTAGAAACACGGACTTCCTCCTGTTTTGTTTTTGCTTTGTTTTGAAAAATCCTTTTTACTGTATTATCACAGGCCAAGTTAAAGAAGCAGGGTTACAAATCCACACTGATGGTGCTCTGTTACAGTTACCATAACTGAACAACCAGCTCATGTAGTGAATTGGAAACCACAAAATCAACATATCTACCATGCAAATACTTATCTATAAACCTACCTATATACCATCATGAAAATGAAAAGGGACCTGGCAGCAAACATAACAGAAAAGTGACATAAAGAGGATGAAAGATAATAATAATATTCAGAATAATACAAGAAACATATTAAGAAAAATATGAGCTGATTTACTTTATACTTTGAGTTTATTTCTGAATAAACACCAGCAGTCAGTAGCCTGGTTCCAGACCTCCGAATTGCTGCCCAGGTCTCTCATTCTTTCATCAAATGAAATGTAGTGACATGGAAATGTAATGGAAATTCAGTCTGATTATCAGGCTCATGAGAGCAGGGGGGAAAAAAAGTCGCTCCACAGATGATGTTTCAGCCCTCAGGCCTTTTTCAAGATCTTGAAGGAAGCCTGAGGGTTGAAACATCATCTGTCTAACTGAAGAAAAATACATATGGAGCCAGAGTGTGCAACACTGTTTTCCTGTTCTTAAGTCTGTATCCAGTGATCAGCACCTCACTACAACCCGTGGTGTGCATTACTTTTCCATTATGTAATCAAACAATCAAGAGCTACATGTGAAACTGGTCTTTTTTTTTTTGGTCCATTTTTCTTTAAGAGCCATGAGTCTGAGTAGTAATCAAAGCTCAGTATGAAAGAAACCCTGCTCACATTACTCTCGTACAATAGACCTGCCCTAATCTAATAAATTTAACATACAAAATATAAACAACACATACAATACAAATAAAAAATAGAAAATCTATGCAAACATCCACAAAACACCACAATCTCACAACCTCTGTGACTAAAAACACATTATCCCTTCCAGATGTATTTTAAGAAACATAATACTACTCTGTTTTGAATAATACTTTGTTTGACACTGCTTTTTATTTCATTTCACAAAAAATTACCTTGTTAAAAATTCTTATGGCTCCATTTACATCTTCGGCTTCACTAAAAGCCCCGTTCTCCATTTATATGCTCAGAAAGTTTCCACATCACACTTGTTATGTACACGTGTTAAACTTTTAAGATTTAAGATGAGATCAGACAAATAATCCCCCCTTCTGCAGCTGAATGTGAAAACAGTCTTCTAGTGTCAAACTGCACACACACCATTCTGTGCAGTAAATGTCAAACACTCAGCTGAAGCAACAGGACAAAGCAGCTGCCTTATGTGTAGTTGTTTTGTGTCTAGTGGTGCAATCAGACCAAAATTCACCAAGTGAAATTTACTTGCATGGTGTGGCCACAAGCAGCGCAGACAGGAAATAGCATGGGGTGGGTAAACTGCAAGAGCTAACATGGCTAGCATGCTAACAACAGCAGTCCACAAAGTTGTTAATTACACTTTCCACCGTGCAGTTATGAGACAAGAATATGAATAAACAGTATTTCCTTGATGACAGGTCAGTTCCCCCCTCTCAAACCCCCTGGGCTTTTGAGAGTCTCTCGATTTCACGTCTTCAGTCAGACTGATTTCTGTGCAAAGAAGAAGAAAATGTGCCTCACCCCATTCTGCTCAGAAATGAAAGGGGGGCAAATTTCAGTCTGACTGTGCTATGAGTCTGGAGTTATGCTTGGTTGTGCATCTTTCAGATATCTATGCCACACATTGTTCCATTGCATCTCTTTGTTGTTATCTTGCATCTCTTTGCAGTCTTCCTGATTCAAATCAGGAGTTAAAAAAAAAGCCAGGTCCGGACATCCCTACTTTTATGTAAATGAGTTCTGTACATTCCTGGTTGCTTACTCACTTTAGCTAACTAGTTGTCTGATCTTGTGTTACTCCCCTCTGTCATTAAATGTCAGGAGTAACACTAACACAATCAGCCACAAGTGTGTGTTTTTTTTTTCTTGCTTAAATGATCAACTCATTGATTGAGCAGTAATGAATGAATTTGATCACAACATTTTATTAGTTTCTAACTTTCTTGATTGACTAATTATATGACTGACCAAATGATCATTGGCAAGTGGTTTGATTAACCTGATGAATGGATTAATGAATCAGTGAACCTTCTGGTAGCTTGATGGGTTGATGGATTGACAGGCTGATTAACTAAGTGTATTTGACTGAATGAGTTCAGGTCAGTTTATTCTATTTCAGTTGATATTTATGAACTTTACTGAAGAATAAACTGAACTGCACACACAGAATACTACAAAGACAAAAGATCTAAATATCCTGTTTTTACAAAACAAAGTAAACTCATTAAAATTACAATATTCATTGTGGGAATAACTGAGAAATGCTCAGACTACCAGCTGTTTCAGTTCTGATGCTGTCTTTAGTTTAAAATTTAACTCAGCCGGCTGTGGCACAAGATTACTTGTTTTAATACACCTTCTTAAATATTAAATAATATTTAGAAGCACAACGCACAGAATTTCTCATAGAGCTTGTTCCCCAGTTTGCAGCAATCATTAATATTTGCCACTTTGCCCAAATGAGAACATCTGGATAAAGTGCGCTTTGCCCAAATGGACAGAAGACTCAACAATTCAAACTGGAAAATGTGTGTCACTTAAACAGCTGAATTAAACATAAAATGCTCCTGAACATCACTTTTCATTCTTTGGTATTTTAAACAAGATGCCTAATTCCAGGCATTCCATATCCACATTTGATATCCACAACACACACACTCTTTGGTTCAAACTGAAATATCTCAACAACGATACAATGGATTGCCATCGAATTTGGTACAAATATTTAAGGTCCTCAGAGGATAAATCCCTCTGATTTTGGTGATTCCTCTGACTTTATATCTAGCTCCACTTACAGGTCAAAATTTCCCTGATTGGCACAAAACTTGGTGCAGACATTTAGGTTTCCCAAACAATGATTCTTAATGACTCTGGCCATCTCATTTTATCTGGCAGAGACAGCAGGCTTACAATTTGGACTCAAAGTGAAATGAATGGGTAAATATCAGATGAATTACCATAAAAAATGTGTGCAGACATTCATGTTCCACTGTATCTAAAGTCGCTCCCTATCTACTATAGAGTGCATCATGATTTCCACCATTCTGAGTCTGAATTCTGAGCGTTACAGTTCTGCACAATACGGTGCACTGAAAAATGTCACCAAAGGAACAAGAAATGTAGTTGATATGGCACGTGCAGTACTTTTCACAAAAATGCAAAGTATTGCATTGGATTGATGTGAAAATTATAGTTTGGCTATGTGATATGAGCTACATCACTGTAGCTGTCAGTGATGACGAAAAAAATGTTGATGATTCAAACTCAAAGAACCCGTTTGAACACTCTGCTGTCAAAACATCAAATAAATAAATAAATAAATAAATAAGTTGTGTATGTTGACAGCTTGCTCAGTTAGGTGAAGCTTGCTTTGTTGAATGTGTGAAGCAATTTTTCTGCTCTAGATTTATAGCCTCGCCAAAACAAAATTAATGATTACTTGAGAAGATTGGGGTAAAATCCCAACTGTGGGCTCAATGTAACAATAAATTCAAATGTTTGTGGCCTTTTAAAATTTTCTTTTGAGATGGATCTGGCACTTATGGGCCGGTAGTTTGAGACCCTTACTATAGAATAAACTATTGGATATTTGTTATGAACGAAGTACAGATTTCAGACACAGCCTCTGTCTTGCCATGTCTGTTGATGTCTTTTTTAATGGTTTGCATGATAAAATTTGTCTCAAATCTGTTGTAAAGATAAAATAATAGTTGTTGCTGGACTGTGTGTTTCAGGGTTTGCACTGGCTGTGTAGGTGGTGTGGTGGGAGAAGCAGCCCTGCTTGTTATAAAGTATGAGCGCTTGTAAAAAAAAAAAATCAGTGTAACCCACACAAAGCTGTGTCAGCTGACACGATGGTGAACTCAGATACGACGGCAGCGGCCTCATGGAGACAGTTGCCACGGAGACCGGCGTACGTCATCCTGTAGCGGTTGCCATGGTCCTCCTGACGTCAAAGCCCCTCGCAAGATGCTTAGGAAACCCCCTGGCGCGGTCGCCATGGATACTGGCGGGGGGAGGGGTGGGGTTTAGAGGAAGCGGAAGTGTCAGAGCAGGCGGAAGTGGTACTGCCCTGAATACCCTGAGCAGCAAGCGGAGGACGGCTTGATAAACTCCCATCGTTCAGAGACTAAAATCGGGATTCCAAGTACGCTCTAAATGTGAGTTCACTTGCATATCACTCGATTATTGTCTTATATATAGGATAAGGAAAGTCTGTCGGGGGTAACAGCAGCCCCAGCGGTGGCCCCATTCCCTGCATCTGCGGCGGAAGGTGCCTATTGTGGTTTGGGGCTGGGTGCGAGGATTTAGGCCGAGACTTGTGGCCAGATAGCGAGAAATAACCCACAAATGACCTGCCATGAGATTGCCTGTGCTCTTTGTGCTGTCGAATGTGCTACAAATCGTTGATTTTTTGAAGGCCCCGGCTCCGGTCTGTGCCATGCGTGGTGCGCGGTGTCCGTGTAGGGAAGGAGAAGCAATACCCAAGTTTGGCCATTTTGACAGCTTAGCAGCAGCCGTGCCCCGGCCGTCGAGAGAGCAGCCGACACATTTTAACCGCAAATGTTAACTACATTGCACGGCGGATAACGTAAAGTCAGCACTGAGCTGAAGGCTATAACGGAACATCCGACGTATCTGGCCTCAATATTCATAAAACAGCGTATTTTTCGATGTCTTGAACTGAGCTCCGTCATGGCGTAGTGAAACGACATGGAAGCTAACACACCCTCCCAGTTTCCCGGGAGTTTCCCCTCAAATGCAATTTCACTTTTAAAATCGTCGTCTTTCGACATCATCCATAGGCCAGGGGACAGCGTTTAAACGGAACAGCTGCTGTATTTTACCCTCTGGTCATTTCAGCTCAGAGCTCGGTGTCGGCGCATATCCTTTCGCCATTCAAACTGAACTGGGTCAGACCCTGTGAGCGGCTAAGCTAACGGTTAAAGCCAACGGCCGTGCCGTGACGTTCGGCTAGCATGCTAGCTAGTTAGCTGGCGGTAATCTATCTCTCCATCTTAAAATTCCGCAGGGGAATGCGACAAGGAGGGCGTAGCTGTTAGCAGGCCGACTAAACGCTACAACCGAAATATTCGTGGCCTGCCGAGGGGCCGTTGTTAAGCGTACTTGTTAAAATGTTAACAGGGATGATTTTTTTAAGCCGTTAAATGTCTCTCGGTCTGCTGTTGAAGATGGTGTTCCCCATTTTTTTCGGTGCGCATAAGCCTGTTAACCTTAATAGTGAGCTAGCTGGTTGGATAACAGCATAGCTAATGTTGAGTGTGTTGGTGGCGTGCCAGATGATTGTAGCCGAACGAAGAGGCCAAGTTGGATCAATTTTAACCGATGTGTGGGTCACTGCGGCAGCTAACTAACGCTTCATTAATGCGCTTGCAACCGTGACGAGCGGCATTTCGTCTAATGCTAAATGCTAACGTGAGGATGCTAAAACGAGACAGGTTAGCCTCGAGGCGTTACACGGATGTCGAAATGACAGCACTGTGCTATGTGAATGCCACATGCCGCCCAAAGATTCACTTTCTGTTCAACTTTGCTCAAAAGCTTCACTCTATGTTTGGTATTTACCTTGTAAATAGCTTATTCTCAAATTCATTGTTGTACTGAAAAGCGGGGGAATCAAAGACCACGCCGAAAGGTATCAATAAAAAGACGAAAAAAAAAAAAGTGATTTCTGAATTACCCGAAACCACGAAACGGAAAAAAATAGCAAGAAATAATGATATAAAAAGTTATGACAATTAAAGTAATGCTTAGCCCAGTTGAATGTGAGCCTAAAATTCCAGTAACATTTTGGTGTTTCCATACAAAATCGAACACCACCTTGTCTGTGGTTAATATTCAAATAAGCACTAGCACTTAATAACGTCTCCTTTGAAAAAATGTTGTCTAGGTCATTTTTAGTACACGATTCGAACACGTATTGCAGGTCGCTTTGCATAAAAGCGTCTGCCAAATGCAATGTGTCTAACACATCAGGTGGATTTTGGTAACAGCAGGTACACTACCTTGCGCTTGTATCTTACAGTACCTTAAAATGTGATCTGTGGTTGAAAGAATAAAATCCCTCATCTAAGAAGGAACAATAATTGTCAGTGTAGTAGGGCTCCATTTTAATTTCTTAATTGATCAATAGGTTCTAGAAAATGAAAATTGTGGTAGATACCCACAGTAATTTCCCAAAACCCAAATTTGTATATTCAGATTGCTTGTTTTGTCCAGCCTAGGCCAGATATTTAATGATCTATAATGGTAATGGTGAAGATAAAAAGAATAACAAAAAAAATAAGCACAGAATAAAAGTAATACAATTTAACAAATCTTAAGCAAGAGAATTAAAAAGGCATGGAAAGTTGGCAAACAATGAATTAATGTGTAAAATCTAAATTACATGAAGATTAGACATTTAAAATAATGTTTAGCTTATTTTATATGTTAGAGTTGCAAAGGCCACCTTTTCCACAATAATTATTAAAACTGCTTTGGAGTTTCAATACAAAATCAGTGTATATTGATTTAAATGTATGATCAGCTTTCTGTAACATGATTTTTTAATTTCCTGTTAGAACTAATGTAAACTAAGATGTTGCTAAAATCCCTCACACTCTCAGATACAGAACTCAAACTGACCTTGTCATGATGCTGATGTTGGGGATGTGACCCATACAAAGTAATCAGATTTTCTTTATGGCAATTTCAACAGAATACTGGTGAATTTAGAGGGATCTCCGGTTTCTTCTCAGTGAGAGTCCTAATAATGGCGGAAATGGGTTTCTGAATTTATAATGATCCCATACACTAATGCGCTCACTATTTTGTTGTTTCGGTAAACTAATGGCACTGGAGTCAATATCAGCGGATAATTGATTTTAGGATTCAGCCCTTGAATCAGCGCTGGGAATGTGCCATGGGTGCGCTCCCAGCTGAGAGCCTATTAATTACTCTGCAGACCATAGGAAGTGCATGAGAGTAGCAGCAGGATCAAACTTTTGAATAACAAACTTTTCAAATTAGTCCCCCAGCATCTTTTCACTAAGTTGTGAGCTCTGCTTCACGCTTAGTTTTCCAACAGTCTTATATGAAATGATTATCATACCTTACATTGAGAAAATGTGGTTAAAATCAAGGTGACACTTAATATTAATGCTAGTAATATTATTTTATAGCAGTTTTTTATGGAAGCACATAAGTTAGGAAGTCAGCATCACATGTAGACTTATTATTAGTCAGCTCAAAACACCTTAGCGATACCAAGATATAAAGGTTACAGATGTTATAGGAAATGTACAGATGGTAAAGGCGTATTATAAATTATGTAGTAGTTGCCATGTAAATGGTGAATGTAATAATGCAAGTAATGGCATGATTTTGGAATATTGGACTATCTACCTAAAATAAAAAAATAAAATATTGACTGTTTTGTTATCAGCTCATCAAAGACCATTTTACTAAGATGGCTGTAGGTGTGTCATTTGGCTATAGTTATTTTGTTTGGTCAAAATACACCGTAGAGCTTCATTCCATTGATTTAAGGTTCAGACCAGAAATCTAATACTGCTGTAAAGGGGGTTCAGCTTATTAATTTATAAATTGCACATGATGGCTTAACACAACCAGATATATTAAAGTCATAGCTACCATGGTATAAACAACGTGACAAAACTTAGTCTGGTCACCTAATAGTAGTTGTAAATATTGTCATCTTGCCAAAACTCATTGTGACAAGTGATTTTAAGTAGGGCTGGGATCAATTATTGATTTATGGGTAATTGTCTTTACCTCACAAACATGAACAACTAAACTGACAAAGCAGTGTCTCTGCTCTTAAAGAATTCCTCACAGCTATCTAACACCATGAATCAAACCGAAGGCACCGTTAAAGCCACAAGTGAACAACTTTCGAATGTCATGATGAGTAATTACTGAGTAATGTGAAGTACACCACGACTAGATGGGGAGGGGTATTGGTTGCCATGGATGCCTCGGTGCCATGTGGTAGCACTGAGGTAATCGCTGTGATGTGAGTTTGAAGCACAGAGTACAAGCCCCAAAAAACCTAAAAGAAAAAAATAATCATTTTGGGCCAATTTTTTTTTCAGTTTAGGTTCAAATATGCCTGTATCTGACCACAGCTTGTGTTAGAAAGGTAAAGAAAAATAAAGTCGTAACGTATCAATCAAAGGACGGATACAAGAAATTCTCCAAAGCCTCAAATATCCTTTGTACAGAAATACATTAAGATCAGTCATAAGGAGACTGTGGAAATATGGCACAGCTGTAAATCTGCCCACAGATGGCCTCGTCCTGAAATAAATAAATAAAAACACTGTCCATGTGAGAAGAGAAGTAGTGAAGGAGTCCATCGTGTGGGCTTCAGGAACTCTGAGTAAGTTACAGGTTTCTGTTGCTGAGGGAGAAGACGCTGTGTACACAGCTACTGACAGGGGCTTTACCAGTTGCAACTATACTGCAGAGTGGGCAGAGAAAAACTGTTGGGGAAACAAAACTGCATGATACCTCGTGTCTGCAAGAAGGCTTGTGGTAAATTTTTAAACAGGTTGTAGGAAAGATCTATGAAATGACGACCGGAAGTGGAGATTCTTGACTGCAGTGCTTATGCTAAACACTGCACTTGCGCTGCAATGGTTAATAGATCAACAGAAACTTAATCTGCAGCTAATTTAATAATTGATTCACTGTTTGTCATTTTTCAAACAAAAATGCTATATATTTAATGGTTCCAGTTTCTCAAATGTGAGGATACTCTGCCTTTGCCTTTCCTTGTCTTCACGTTACTGTGAACTGAACATCTTTAGGGTGGGGCAAATAATATACTTGAAGACCTCAGCTTAAATTGTGATGGGCATTTTTGATTCTGTTTTGTAGATCAAACTATTAATCAAGAACAAATTTCTCAGATTAATTGATAGTGAAAATGAGCGTTAGTTGCAGCCGTACACACATGCACATCACCATGATGCCTAATGCTGGCATGTTATGCTGTGGTGATGCTGCTTGTGAAAGCAGAGACATGAACATGAGTGCAATAAAACTGAATTCCTGGGGTAAAACTCTGATTTAGGAGATTAATTTTCCAGCGAGAGAATGACTCAAAACAACAAAAAGCAAATCCACACAGAAATGGCTTAAAACAAATATTAATGTCCTGGAGTGGTTATGGCAGACCAAGTAGTTAAGTCAAGAATTTGTGGCAGGACTTGAAAAATGCAATTCAGAATTAGGAATAAAGAACGAGAGCAAAAAGGGAAGGGAAGAAAGCAGTGTCCTGATTTGAAATGCTGATATAGAAATTGTCGGTATGCTGTAGTTCCTGCCAATGGTACTTTTACTAAATGATGACTTGAATGGGGTCAAACACATAATCAGTTGTTTTGTCTCATAAATTACATTTGGTGTTAAAGTCTCTGAATCTATGTTGAAACCTCTTCTGGAATTGATTATTTTGATTGTTCAGTCTTTTTCATTTCTCAGCAGCTTAGAAGACTTTAAAAAAAAGCCAGACCACCTGCTGTTTATTCTTTGTTCACTAACCAGAGTTATTTTAAGTATGTAATGACGTGCAATTTTCTCCTGGTTTGGTTTCATTTTTGATTTTCTGTCGATCACGTTGGTGCTTATTGTGTTGGCTCAAAACCCGGCATCTGTGGCAACTCAACATTAACTCAGACTGGGGACCATGTTCATTGAAACAGTTCTAGTTAAATCTCATATCTTCCACTAAAACCCCCTGGAAAAAATCCAAATACTTAAATAAGCTTTGGTTGAAAAATCCAGATTTAATTGATTCACAATATAAATTTATGAGTTGAACTACACAAGTCCAAGAAACAGTAATACTGTATTCTTGTGGAATTTATCGTAGCTTATACCTCTTTTGCCCACTGCAGGGGAACCTCATCCTCACCCCTCTGCTTCCACAGGGGGGGTCAGAGGTCAGGTAAGCTTCAGGGTTACCTGAACACAACAGAGTGGTTCTTAAGTTTCCCTCTGGTGGAAGGGTGGTCACCAGGTTAAGCATCCAGCATGGAAAGTTATCAAACTTTATTGACGTTATTGTGCAGGTGTGAGGGTAAAGCTGGTTTCTGCTGTGTGTTTTATTAACGTATTTTACTTCTGCTGTTAGAGTGTGTTAGTTTATTCTTTAGCAGTTTAAATGCTGAAGTAGGGTATCTACAAGTCGTTCAAACGAATTAGATATGCAGCCGGTCAAAACCCACTGTGGAGGGTTTATAGTGTGATGTGTATATATAAAGGAGATGGAGATGAGGCTGTGGCCTACTTAGACCTACAGATTCATCTGGAGAGCATAGAGCCCAAGGGGATGAAATAACTGGGAGCAGCCATTTCACTGGAATTGAAGGGTTTTTGACATTTTATGAAGTGCTGTTATGTTTTTGCTGGTATATTTTTTTTGTTGTACCTATTTTGTACATGATATTAGGATCCATTCAGTTTATTAATTCGCTTTTGCCAGACCAGTACGTAGTGGTTTGCTTATCAAATGATCAAGTATCTGTGCATATTTCAGCTTCTAAAAAGTGACACAATATTTATCTCACTCTAGTGGCTTTCCCTTCCTGTTATTTCTTTCCCTTCTTCACCATGCTCTACTTCACAGGCCCACAGATCTCACACACCCTTATTTGTCACACTCGCGTTTCTATCGTTCGCATTGTGTCTCTCGGCTCTTTCCAAGACTGTCTTCCTGTTTTTGCCCTTCCTAGTTGATAGATGGAAAGTCCAAATGCTAATTCTGTCTTTCTGTTCGCTGTTCTTCTCCTTACAGCCTAAAAGATGGATAAGAACGACCTGGTGCAGAAAGCCAAGCTGGCAGAGCAGGCCGAGCGCTACGACGACATGGCGGCTGCCATGAAGGCTGTGACGGAGCAGGGCCTGGAGCTCAGCAACGAGGAGCGCAACCTGCTCTCCGTCGCCTACAAGAACGTGGTATGGCATCCATCTAATAGCTCAAATGTCTCTTGTCTGTCAAGGCTCTACACTTAACCGTCATGATTTGGTTCAATTCATAATCTACAGCTCATGGATTGTTGACTGAAAACAGTGCATACAGACAAAGACGTATAATGTGCAAAAACAGACTTAAAACAGCAAAACTATTTCACTACAAAATGCAATTAATACATTTAAGCACACGTGCTGAGTACATGGAAATGGACACAGTGACAAACAGAAGCAGAATCCCTCACAAATACAAACTGAGGCAAAAATAACTCTACATCCATATCCAGTTGAATGGTTCAACTCCAGTAAAGATTTGGCATTATTCAGAGTAGTTTGTGTAGGGGATATTAAGAGAAACCGAAGTTCCTGGTAAGTTTGGAAATCTGTGTTTCTGGGCTTTGTCTCAGTCGGTGTGTTGTCACAACAAATGTCCTTCGAGGAAATTGACCAGTGACTCCTCATGGCCCAAAAGAGAGAGAGAAAAGGCACTCCAGCAGTCAAAGTAATGCAAAAATTCTCTCTGCTGTACTTCACTTTGCATTTGAAATTTATATTGTCATCCATTTTTCAGCACTACTAATTGTATTATCACAGATTAGTTTTGCCAAACATGCCACTCTATATTGTTACACCCATAATAAAGCACCTACGGTGCATTTTGACAATGATTTAACCCCCGTGGCGGCAGGAACATCTCCCTCTGAAGTTACGGCCTCTGTTCTTTCTCAAATGACTGCCAGATTTTTGGAAACATTTACAGTGGTGGCTTGGGGAAACAGGACTTAATGTGCAGGCTGCAACACTGGACTGTACTTCATAGCTTATCTTATCTTGGCTCATCGCACATTAAAATGCCATTTTTGAAGGCAGAGCGTACTCTTCAGTATTAGTGCTATTACAGGATGCACAGATTTGTAATACATCTTACAAAACATTTTGCTTTCCCCTGCTGTTATATATTTATAGCCTTTATAGTGACAGCTAAAATGTTTGCATTTGGTCCAAGGCAAAATCTCCTCTCGCATAATGGGAACACTGTCACTTGCTGTGCTGCAATTATTTTTGTGTTTTTTTCCATGAAGATTTTATAGTCTAACTTTGAAGCACAAATTATGTAAGAGCAGCCTCAGGTTTTCCAGCACTGCTTCTGTATTTATCATCGAGGTTTACTTTATGTTTTCTTTTTTTTTTTTTAAGCTTGCCAACATTGAGTACCAGTCAGTACTTTTTGTTGCATGTTTTAGTGCTAGCTGTAACCCAACCAGGAGACCAGTATTATGAGTCACTCCTTTGGTATGTTTAGATGGGACATAGGAAAGAACATAAACCACACTTGTCTCACATGATGTGGAAGCAGACCTTCATGTACAGTCACATGTTCTAATGCTTCTCACTTTGAGAAGCTGGAATCAGTGAATATATGGAATTTCTCCTTAAATATGTCTAAGGCAATTAATCGATTATCAAAGTAGTTGAAAATTAGTTGATCAACTAATTGATTAATCAGCGAATAGTTGCAGCCTTCGCTCATTATCCCCTAACAAACTAAAAACAGAATTGAAGATTTTTTTGCATATTAATTAAAGAGGATAAACTGAAATTTCACATTGACGTAAATATTCAGACCCTTTGCTATGACACTTCAGATTTAGCTCGGGTGTCTCCCATTTCAGATCTATGAGGTGTTTCTACACCTGGATTTGGAATCCACCTGGTGTGAATTCGATTAATCTGACATGATTTGGAAAGACACACACCTGTCTCTTTAAGGTCTCACAGCTGACAGTGTGTATCAAGGTGAAAACCGAGCCAGGAGGTCAAAGGAACTGCCTGCAGAGCTCAGAGACAGGATTATGTCGAGGCACAGATCTGGGGAAGGCGACAGAAACACTGCTGCTGTATTGAAGGTTCCCAAGAGCACAGTGGCTTCTGTAATTCTTAGATGGGAGAAGTTTTGAACAACCTGGGCTCCGCTTAGAGCTGGTGGTCTGGCCAAACTGAGCAACTGGGAGAGAAGGAATACTGAGTGTAGATTTGATGAGGAGAAAAATGAATTTAAATGATTTTGGCTTAAGGCTGCAACATAACAAAATGTGAAGGAGTCTGAATGCTTTCTGAATGCACTGCATTGAAGATGTTGTCTTTTAATGTCAGTATCAGGTTGACGTTTTTTTTGTTGCCATCAGGTGGGGGCCCGTCGTTCATCCTGGCGCGTCATCTCCAGCATCGAGCAGAAGACGGAGGGGAACGAGAAGAAACAGCAGATGGCTCGCGATTACCGTGTGAAGATCGAGTCTGAACTCCAAGAAATCTGCCATGACGTGCTGGTATGGAGAGGGATGGGAGAGGGCAGGCGTGGAGCGAGGGGGTGTGAAGATGGAGAGGGAGAGAGAGAGAAAGGACAAGGTGGGGGGGTGGTGATAGGCGGGAGGAATGGGAGGAGTGGGACAGAAGAGGGAGATGTAGAGGAATAGAGAAAGATGGTGGAAGACAGCACATTACAGCCGATCCCCCCCTGGCTGAGGAAAAAAGAACAGTCACATGGTGTTACTCGTGGAGACAGTAATAATGTTGCTAGCAGCAGCACTGGCAGCTGTTGAAAGAGTTGTCAAACAAAGCTTTAATTTTCTTCTCAGTTTTTCGCCTTGCTACCCCACTTGGGCATCTTG
This sequence comes from Toxotes jaculatrix, assembly GCF_017976425.1. Lineage (NCBI taxonomy): Eukaryota > Metazoa > Chordata > Actinopteri > Toxotidae > Toxotes > Toxotes jaculatrix. The sequence goes on along the minus strand of NC_054396.1, from coordinate 27,711,050 downwards.
GCTTCATTTTTTTGTATTTACTTGGTGCAGAATCAGAAGAGTGACTGCAAAGGCAACACTGCATCAAGTCATGAGAATTCACCTACAGTTTGTGGGAGCGCAGAAGAGTAGGAATATAAAAATCTAAGAATGCATAACATGTTTTTAGCACTGCAACTTCTTGCTTTTTCAAGTGCTCTCGGTCAAATGAAGCTTGAGCAGTTGTGACTGAAAATAGCGCTGCATTAAAAAAAGAAAAAAAAAAAGGAGCTGCATTGATGTGGGCGTGTTGCTACAGGTATGTGTGAGAGCATGAAGAATGATCCAGGAAGTCCAGATTGAGTAATACATCCATGAGTTTGAAAGCCTGGTGAAGTCAGATGACAAAACACTGCCCAGTAGTTTATAATAGCATGACAGGTTTTTACAGCTATGGGAAGTTAACACATCAACAGTCAGCAATCATTGGCATTAAAGAATTCAAATTATTACTTATTTGGATAATCAATTAAGAAACAAAATACATAGTTGATTATCAAAAGACTTGTTGATTAACTTTCTCTCAATGGACTAATCGATTAATCAACTAATCGTCACAGCACTAAACAGTCCTGGCCTCCAATGTGACCAAACAATGCAATGAACGAGTTCTGATGCCGAGGACAACCTGCCAAAACGCTGAGGTCTCCAGGGCACCCCGCGTTTTAAATATAGTGGTTCTTGAACTAAACGCCCAGCAAACCATTATCGCGCCTGATTCGTTGGATGCGACTCTGCCATGTCTTTATTCATTCATCTGTCAGAACAGAATCATGTTGACCAACGCATTTGTTTGCCTAAGCTCCAAACAAGTTGGCACACAACTTCATGCATGCCACTGCAACCTTTTTGTTTCTTACAAACCCACGAACGAGATCGTGTATTAGATTTTTTTTTACCTGCACAGAATGTCAGAAATGTGACAAAACAATCAGTGTGAACACCGGTTGGTGTGGTCTTGCCATGTGCTGGTTTAATTCTGCTGATATGCTTTTTAGGTGCAGCCAGAGCTTCTGGGAGGAATACAGTGAGGAAAAGTGCAGCGACTTGTGGTTGAGAGGCAGGAAAGAGATGTTGGTGATGTTTTGTAACCAAAAAGCTCCTCAAGTGTGACTTCTTTTGGCCATCTTTACAAAAAACACAGAATCCATAGCTGTTAGTTTATGGTCTGTCTCTCTAGTTAAGGGCGTCAGTGAAACAATGGTTGAAGTAAAGCTCTATAATTATGCCTGAGCCTAATATGACCTGAAAGGCTCAAAGCTAGACTGTGGGGACGTATATTATTTGCAGTTTTTAAACACTTCAGGCCTTCGATATGATTTTGGCCTGATGAACAACCCCCACACTGTCAGGTCCTGACTAGGTTAGAACAGAAATTGCTCAAGGTCAAACCAGACTCAAATTTTTAGCGCCTGAGCAGACTTCTAATAATATCTTCAAGGTCAAACTGGAAGCCTCTGCAGTGATGTGGTGCGGTAGGAATGAAGGGAGGGAAGGACGGGTGGAGACATGCTGTCCTTAAAGCAGCAGAAAGCTTGGAAAGGGAAGGCTTTGATGCATCCACTGGACAGAAAATATGTCAGTGACCTTGACCTAAAAGATATTACAATTTGATCAGACCAGTGACAAAAACAGAATTTTCTTCCCCAGTACTTATTAGATTTGTGTGATATTGGGTTGAAACTGCAGATGTTTTTCTGTTTTGCACAAAGAGCGCAGTGTTTTCATTGTACTGCAAAAAATAAGAACAGCATTTGAAAATCAGGTATGTTTGCTGTCAAAATAATAAATGCTAAGCGTAGAAACCAGGATTATTTTGTAATAATTATCATATTTAACAACTGACCTGGTATGTTTACAGGATAGGTTAAACGCAGAGCTCTGCTGGTAAGCGTGTTAGTAGCTGCAGATTTCTGACGGCCGACTTTGTTGAAGGAATAACGATCAGAAAAATGTTTGTGAATCAGTTTGACAAAATACATGAGAAGCCTTCAGTGCAGGAAATCTAGTGGGTCACAGGGAAAAGTTGGATGGGCGTGGGTGTCTTTTAGATGTGATGTTATAGGTTAAATATTTTATAACAGTTCATGTAATCACTCAGAAGTCAAAAGCACTGAGATGACATCTAGTATATCACCAGTTAGAATAACACTAAAAAATACTGGCCAAATGGAAAGGATATTGGAATTAAGTTATTTGAACATAAAACAAGCCGCAGTTACAAAAACAAATGCATTTGTTGTGGAAAAGCATTTGATTGTAATTCACAGAAATTACCTATTTATTTTTCCTGCCACGGAGGGCTGTCTTTTCTCCTGCTGCAATGATAAAATATTCATTTCCTCAGCTGTCTGGTGGAACAAGGTGAACAAGCCATTTTATTTCACATACACCACAGACATCACAGTTTCTCTGCTGATAATCTCCTGATTCGTCAGCCATACTGTACGACTTCATTTGCAACTGGTAGTTAATCTTGATCCAGTGATTTCAGCCTGGTTCAGAGTTGGATGTCGACATCACATTCCCAGGCCAGGTCACTGGAGTCAGCAGATTGAAACATGCTTCTGGTGGTTGAAAGCGCTATAGGCGACCACTAAAACAAAGCTGGTCTCAGTGAGGAGAAGCTCTAGGGTAAAGTCAGCCTGGATCACATGATCTGGGTAAAAGGCTTCTTTAAACAATCAGATGAGGACAACGTTAGCAGAAAGGAACAAGAATGATACACATGCTGTAAGTTAGTGACACCCCAACAGCACACTGGCCTTATTTTCCTCCTTTTCAAACATATAATGTAAGAACATATTGATCAGGTGGCTCCAGGCGGAGAGGGTATATGACTACAAAAACCCCTTTCTGTCAGATCCCTTTATAAAGCACATACAGAAAACTTTGTTTTACAGATGTAATAATATGAAAGTGTCAAAAATCAGCACAACACTCACAAACTAAACGTTTCGGTTTTATTTCTCTACGTACAAGAAAAAGATCTGTGTTCCAGAGTCATTAGTGTTCAGACAGTTTGTGATGAGAGGGGAATCTCTGATTATGCTAACCTGAAGATATTTACTCATTTTGTCAAAGTTGGCGTAACATTTCATTATTTGAGGTGCTCCAGTATTTGTATGAAATGAAAGTTAAATTCTTCCATGGATAAATCAATTTCACGTTACATATGTCGGCCATTTTGCATATTATGTCTTTCACACGTCAACCGAAAAGTGTTGGATGTTAGCAAGCCAACGTTAGCTTTGTCAGTTGGTTCGGTTAATAAACTAGTTAAGAAGAACTAGTTTGTGTGATGCAACATGTTTTAATTCAGTGCTGCGTAAAATTCTACTGAGTACAAACTTACGTTATAACTTGGCTAAGTATGAATTCACAAACAACCGGTGCTAAGCTAATTTAGCCTGACTTGCGGCAGTCAGGTAACGTTAAAAAGCCTTGAGAGATGCCAGTAACTGGAAAGGTACGAAGCCTTTGTACCTTTCCACTGGAGACTCTGAGGCCCATCAGCAGCTGTTTATCACCGGTTAGCTCTGACTGTCTGCGCTGCAGGAGAACAAGCTAGCCATGGACGTTACACTGAGCAGTTAGGGTTGGTCAGTGTCCCCCACAACTTCCACATTCAGTCTGCACACTGGGCAGACTGAATGCCACACCTCACAGGTCCTAACAAAATTTAAGCGTGTACAAAAATAACTGAGGTTTGGGTGTTTCCTCATTAGTTGTTGGTGGTGTTTGTTGTGTGCACTCGTCACAAGTTTGGTTTTCAGCAAAGGCTGTAGTGCAAAGACAGGCATTAGTAAAACCATCTGTAATCAAGTTGTCATCTAACTCGTCCACGGGCTGGTTTCTAAATACAGAATGCTTATAAACCCTTCTCGTCTGTCGTTTCTCATCTCTTTCAGAATCTGCTCGACAAATTCCTCATTCCCAATGCATCTCAGGCGGAGAGCAAGGTGTTCTACCTCAAAATGAAAGGAGACTACTTCAGATACCTGTCAGAGGTGGCCTCTGGGGACTCAAAGAAGGGTGAGTGTCTGGGCTTGAGCCATTATTTTTCTTTCACTCAGATTTCGTCAGGAAACAAGAAAAGCGTTATTAAATGAGCAAATCGATTCATCATTTAGGAGACTCAGTTCAAGTTGTGCTACAGTGCAGCAGCCGTGGAGCTCGGTGGGATTCAGTGTCTTGTTAAAGGACAGTTGAGCAGAGTGATGTTTGTTGACTCAAGGGCCTAACCCCTGTTAAAAGGAGGATTCCTTACATAGTGTGCTAACCAGAACCTAGCCAGAGCCTCCTTTTTATTGCCTTAACAAAAGTCAGTTGCTGCTGGCTGTGTTGTGCAGAGTAAATATTGCTTTTTAATGAGCAGAACTTAGTAGGACTTTTTTATTGCTTGCAGAAAAGAGTCTGCTTTTTGTTCAAAAAGAGCTAGAAACCCTGTTTAGTGACTTACTGAAATTACAGCCTGCACCAACCATCACTAGTGGTGGATGCTTAAATTCTTCAAAATAGCATAGAAATGCAGGGCACACAAGTTATTTTTTAACCTACATGCTGACTTGAATATGTTTTTAAAGGTGTTGTATAAAGCATTTAAACTATTTTATATCTGAGGAAGTAGTATAATTACTGTAATCAAATATAAACCATCAGTGAGAAGATTGCCTTTCACTGTGTGCCAACAGTTTGGATATGTTATAAAATAATTATAATCTGCCAGATGAATGGAAGCTTTTCTTCACAGTTGCAGGTGGTAAAGGGAAAAACACATCTGTCCTTTTCAGTGAAGACAAAGGTGGCACGGAGGGATCAGAGGACAGGGCCTCAGCCACGGTGTCATTTGTTCACATTAGTCATACCAAGTCACAGACAGTGATACTGATATTTCAAAATTACACTTGTAACGCCTTCAAAAGGTGATGTACAGATCATCAGACGGAGATTACAGAAAAATGATGCTGTTCTTTGATTACACGTTTCTTTTGTCATCTATTTATATACTTTTACTAAAGCTCCTATTGTTAATGGCGAGACTCATTCAGACTGTTGCCAAGAGACAGTAACCCATAATGGTTTGTCGCCACGGTTATCAGTCATCTGATTGATTGTCATGGCAATAAGCCAAAGCACCCATTGTTTAGGAAGTTGTGACTAGATGGAGACGAAGTTAGGAAAGGACTTTGTTTTGTCTAAAACTCAGATATTTCATTTACTGTTTATCTTTTTCTTACTGTAAATCTTTTTTTTTGGAGGTAAAACCAGTAAGTGTTTGATATTTTGGTTTGAAAAATGACTGAAATGATGATAATAAAGTTTAACGTGGATTTAATGGTAAGTTTATTACTGGTTTGGATTTTTCCACCAAGGAGGAGCTGAGCGAATCACTGCGCTGCACACAGCTCTACAATAAAATAAGATTTTTCCCGTTTTAAGTAGTAAAAAAAAAAAAAAAAGAAATCAATATGTGGTGGTCAGAGTTGACATTGTGGTTGGCTGCTACTAATACTGTATGTGAAACACTGAGAAGTGTTTTCAGTTGAAACTGTAGCGGGGACAAATTAGACTCTGGCGGGCCGCCACGGTCTGGGTATTTAATGGGAAACACTGGTCGATGTAAGATGCGTCATTGGGACTGCTGTTCAGGATCACAGTGTGTGACCAAAGTACCTGCCTGGTGGTTCTTTGTGTTGTGCAGATACGGTGGAGAACTCTCAGCAGGCCTACCAGAACGCCTTCGACATCAGCAAGAAGGACATGCAGCCAACACACCCCATCCGGCTGGGCCTGGCCCTCAACTTCTCCGTCTTCTACTACGAAATCCTCAACTCCCCTGAGCAGGCCTGCTCTCTGGCCAAGCAGGTGGGTGCAAGACACTGTTTGTTCATGTAAGGGGCCCCACGTTTCAGGTTATGGACAGGTGGCCCCTCCTCCACAGAACCGTCTGCCAGTTAACAGTCAAGATGGAGCAGCCAGCTGCTGAGCTCTTGTTCCTGGCAGACCTGCAGTCCTCAGGCGTCTGACAGCCATTTTCTGGACACGATTGTCAAAAATCATACCCATGAGACACAGCAGTCCCCAGAGCCTTAAGACCTGTTTCTAAAAAGGTGGTGTTTTTGTGAGAAAACTCAAAAGACCAAACAAAGAAGATGTTGTTAACAGAGACAAACCAAAATCTGCGTGTGAATATATTTTCAGAAGGATTTACAACTGTGAACCTTTCTCTCTCTCTCTCTCTCTCTCCCTCCCTCCCTTCCTCTTTCTCTCTGCAGGCTTTCGACGAGGCGATCGCCGAGCTCGACACCTTGAACGAGGACTCGTACAAAGACAGCACGCTGATCATGCAGCTACTAAGGGACAACCTCACTGTGAGTATAAACTCTGACACCAAATCGTAATGTAAAGTAAGTGAAAATGTGGAATTTGATGCAGAATCCTGCTTCATATTTATGTCTGCCAACAGCAGCTGAGTGCAACTTGCAGGCGTTTGCCACAGTTCCAGTCAGTTCTTTTCCTCGGTGTAGATCAGACACTGAAGAACAGTGTCGATGGCTGTTTGAATCCTGTTATCATCATCACAGAAACACGCTCTGTATAAATGTAACGACACCTGAATTGTTTTTACATTTACATGCAGCAGCTACAGGATATTTGTGCATGATATTTCGTCCGTGTTTCACAGCTTGACCAATGGCCATAAAACGCACGGAGCAGTCGAGCCCTTGTAAATATTTGTCCTCTTTATCTTGTGTCCACTGGTTGTGTTGACAGAAGTGAAGCACCCAGAGGTTCCACACCCAGTGCAGAACAAATCCTTACGCAGAAATGTTTGAGCATATTCACGTCCATACTACTGATACTACCACTTGTTTGTTTTTGTACTGGAGTCCACTGTTATGTTATGTGTTGCAGCACATATATGCTTTATTTTGCTCAAACCACATTTTTACAGTTATTTTCAGTATTGATTAATCTGTCTTTGTTTTATTGGTAATTGTTTAAAAAAAAAAACGCCATTCACAGTTTATCTGAATGAAGTATTTGTACTTCAAACGGAGTGATTCGAATGAACAACAGAAAAATGGTCACTGATCCAGAACGCTTGGCGGCAGACGTCGGGTGAAGGCTTTTTTTATTTTGCGCTGACAGTTATCAGTCGTACGTGGAGGCAGACAGACCAGTTCCTACAACCACAGTAGCAGAACAATAGGTTTGCATTGCAGTCAGCACACCAGACACTGGAAGTCAGGCTGAGTAAGGATCATGGCAGCTAATAGGCCAATATATATATATATATATATATATATATATCAGCTAATTAGCCACAGTTCCTGTATTTCTACGCCTATAAATTCACTCGTGGGCGTTTTTTAAACATTCAGGGAAATGTAGTTAGAAGCTGGATTTGTTAGTGACAGAATCTTACCTTACTGAACATCTAAGAACACCAAGTTCTCAGGGCTTCATCATTTTGCTGTGCTTAACATTAAATGAATCATAACATGAATTTGTCACATCCTTGTTCACAGTGATACGATGACTGACGCGTCTCTCTCTCTCTCTCTCTCTCTCTCTCTCTCTCTCTCTCTCTCTGCAGCTGTGGACATCAGAAAACCAGGGAGATGAGGGCGAAACCGGCGATGGAGAGAACTAGAGCGCACTTCACTGTTAACCCATCCCCACTCTCTTCCTCTTCCTTTTATCTCTCTTCCTCTTTCTTCTCTTCTTCCTCTCTTCGTACACATAAACAGCCCATTCATTCCCTCGTCCCACTTGTTCAAGCCCAGCCTCCCGACTTCCCTTCTGTATAACCAACAGCATGAATAGTACCTGACCTTCACAAACAAATTTTAAAAATGGAGGGAGACGAGACAGAAACTAGTCCATCACCCCAAGATCCCTCCATCCCTCCCTCCCCTCCCACCTTCCCTCTCTCGATCATGGCACTCCAAGGCAGGCCAGCAGGCTAACACCACTGGCCAGTCTAGTCTTATAGCATGCAGGGAGGATTCTTATCCAAGGCCACAAAATAAATTAATGATTTTAGATTCCACATTCCCCTGTTTTTACCCCCCTTGTTTAATCTTTCTCCTCCATTCCTTCCATTCTTCCTCACTCCTCTTCCCTCCTTCCTAACATCTCAGTACGTTCTCTCACCCTCCTCCCCTCCTCTCTCTAGCGAGTTAATGCATTTATATAGTTGTCCATCCCTTCTCTTTTGGCTTTTCTTAGTGTACTGGCAAAATGGCTGGTTTTATTCCACTTTAAACAAAAACAAAAAAAGGTTATTAAACTGTCCGTTTATTTTCAACAAACACTGTGATGCTTAGTTTTTCCTCCACCTTGCCACCAGATCCTCGTGTGATGGCAAAAAAAACAATTATCAGCTGGGAGAGGGTGCGTCTGGGCAGCAGTGCGATTCTGCTGAGGTTTATACAGAAGGGTCCTCCTACAAGGCTGTATTGTGACACTGACAAATCTAAAAACAAAAGTGTTTTACCTGCTGTGTAATCAAACACTCGCTGTTTTACAGTTTTATTTTTCCTTTCTAACCGGGACCTGGGGTTTTAATCAGCGCCATTCTGCATATTTCTATTTCGAAGCTAAAAAAAACAAAACAAAACAAAAAACACTGATTTGGAAAATGATTACGAAACACACAAAGAGCATACATTCCATTTTAATGTTTGAGAAGATTTTAGACATCTTTCACAACAAATGGGACCTGCCGGCTTCCTTGGATCCACTTCCTGTCAAGGTGCTGTTGAACATCAGTACTGTCCCTAAAGTTAATTCCTTAACCGTATGTTCGTTTCCCTTTGCGATTGCTTTTTTTTTTTTCAGTGTGTGTGTATAACAAAACCAATTCTTCTTTCCGTTTTTTGAAAACTGTAAAATTGTAAAACATTTTTAGAGCTTAACTGTAAATCTGTCTTTTGGAAAAACAAAACGGTTTGTCAATGTTGTTCGTTAACACCAGCTTGCAAAGAAACCTTGAAGCCGTTACAGTCAGCTACTGTTGTATGCTTTGGCATTTTTGGCCAGATCCTTTTTTTCTTTTTTTGGTAACTTTCCTTTCCTCTTCCCCCTCTCATGCCCCTTCACTGCCTGTACTGACAAGTCTAGAAAAGTCCTGAGTTTCCACTCGCTGCTGAATGGTGTGATCTGCCAACTAGAATGCATGCCTTTATTTATCACCATGTAAATCTACCACAAGCACCGAGTGGGGAATTGTACACTCTGTGGATCGACACTTAAACTTTCTGCTACCTGGTTTCCAAAATCTGGGGGGCAGTTGGGGCAGTGAGGCCTGGTACTGATCCTGCGACTCGACCTTTGAAACAAGCTAAATAATCTGAACTCGAGGTTCACTTAGTAGCTAGTAAGTGAAGTTTGAGTTAAAATTATTTGTCGGAAAGGAAGGATCTTTTCCCCAAATCAAATAATTTGATTTAAAAAAACAAAACAAAAATAACAAAAAAGGAAGCAGTGATTTTAAGTGTCACCTTTGGCGCAGTCCAAGTCCACAACAGGTACGTGCATTGAAGGAGCCAAATCTCCCAGCAGCCGATCAGCCAATCATCTGTTTGTGGAAGTGAGAACCTGTAGTTTGGATCACGTTTTTTTTGTGTTCAGGCTGGCGTTTGTAAACATGCACACGTGTCAAGGCGACCTTCAGATTTAAAGAGAAAACTGTCAGCAGCTAACGGTACATTGTCGGGCTTATTTTTCAGATCTGATCTTTTATGATATTTACAATTGGCAAAAAATAAAATCCGGCCCCATGAGGTTTATCTCGTTTCTACGACTGCGTCCTGCCCACAGCACGATACTACACGTGTTCAGAAGCAACGCAAATCCCAAACTAGACTAGTCTTTAGTCCCAGACTTTGAGAAATACTGGCAGGTGTCAGTTCATGTGAATGCAGACACGACAGTCTGTGAAAAGCCCCTTTTTCCTCAAACGTAGAAGTAGCTAGGTCAATTTTTTCTCCTCCACTCAGTGTCACAATAACCTTGTCATCAACCATCTCGACATTCCACTCTGTAGGTGTAGAAAAGTCATGTGTCTCAATGTTTTTTTTCTTTTGCTGGGGACAAATGTTTTCATGCACTGAAGTTTAAAAGGTTAAAAAAAAATGATTCCTCCCTGCCGCTCTTTTTCTCATTAGCTGAACAAAAAGGCAGTTATTCTACGCTTTATAAGGAAAAAATGATCCCATGCAGTAGTGAATGTGGCACCGAGCCTGTCTGTATATCTGGTATCTCAAATCATTTTGTTTTTACTGACCAGTATTCTGCTTAAAATAAAAAGGAAAAAAAAAATAACCCAAAAAACAACAAAAAAAAAAAAGTTTGCTTCTGTGACGGTTTTATTGCTTAGCGCGCACGTGGTTGTGAAAATTTAGACTTAGCTTAAGGACACCAATAAAAACGAGAAAATGACAAAAAAGAAAACCCCTCGACACCTCCCCCCTCCCCACCCTGGTTATTGACGTAATATTAGATTTGTGTATGTCTTTTAAAAAAAAAAAAAAATTCCAACTCTAGTTTCACCTTACATGTTATAAACAGGACAAAATGTAAAAGACAATTTAAAGTGAAATAAAGGTTTTATCAGTTCTGAATCAGCCCCGTTCTGTTTATTATCACCTCTAGCCTGTTAATGCCGCATGTTTTTTGAATTTATACTGAGTTTTCTGACTGAAGGTGCACACGTTACGCAGGAATGTCTAAGCTTATCTGGGAAGTACGAAGCTACGAACAAAGCTACACAGAACAGGTTCCGGGTGTGGAGCAGGAGGTTGCAATTAACTGAGTGCATGGACTTTCTCTTTTCTTTTTTTTTTTTTTGTAAAGGTTTGGGGTTTTCCCCTGGTGCGACTGAGCTGTGACATTTGGGACAAAAATGCAAATATCCAGTGGGATAACAGAAGGCTGTAGGACCTGGTTTCCAGACTGTTGTATGCAAATTCAGCAGGATGCAAATTTTTATTCTCATTTGGTTTTTACAGAGGATAAAACAACAGGGTGCAAAGGTCCAGCTGCGCATGGACGGACCCCAAAACGCCACTTAGACCAACACGGTGGCACCTTGGTGGTCGACCTGAAACAGGTGAACTCCCATCAGTCGATCATGCTTCTTGACCAGGGTTAGACTTCGGTCTGATGCAGTGAACTGGTGTTTTTCAGAGATACTATTAATACAAGTACTGAAACGTCATTTAACCTACTCCTCAAATGACAAATCCCAGGCAAGTGTGTATTCAGTGACGGAAGGAGAGAGGTGAAAGATTCAGTTTAACTAAAACTATGGTTTGCTTAGTGTCATGTCTTTGCCTTTGTCCTCTTCGCTCATATTCTTATTCTAAGTTTTGTTCGTCGTCACTTCAGTTGATGGATTTAATGTCTTTGTCTTTGTTTTTATTCTTGACAGTAATTTGATCATTACTTTGTTTTTGTTGTTGTTGTTGGCTAACTGCTTGGTAAGAGCTACATTACCTTTGTATATGTTGTTATTTGGACTCTGACCAGTCCATCCTGTGTTTGTGTGTCTGTCTGTGTGCAGTGTGCCCGAGGCAGGATGAGTGTTGAAACATTCTCTCTGGCCTCAGCGCTGAATTAATCAGTTGGATTTTGGTTGAAGTTTTGTGCATGTGCAGGACTCAGAGTTGTACTTTGAACTGATCGGCAAATGATGTGGTTAACAGAGTATTTTTTTTCTTTAATCTAGAAGAACATAACATAGCTATTTTAGAGACCACACAGTAGCTAAACAATCTTTTGTGGGAAAAACGGTTTCTGTGTTTAACCAACAAAACATCTAGCTGGTTTTCTTGTGTTTGTACAGTGTTCATATACTGTACTAAATGAACTAGATTTTTAGCATAAAGGCACAAACATAGCTCTGACTAAAGACAAACTGTTGTAATTGTGCCCTGAATGTGTCCTTTGTAAGTGCTTTCTCCTTAAAAATGAATTGTTTGGCTTCTGCCCTCCGCTGTAATTGGACCGGATCTGGGAAAAGAGTCACGTCTGAGTGCGCTGCCAACCCAAACATCATTTATCTCAGTTTCTTAGTTGCACTTTTGAGTTGAGGCCGTCTGAATGTGCAGCTGAGAAGCAGTGAAAGTTTTTTTTTCCTTCAAAACATGTCAACACTTCCGAAGGAAAAAAAAAACTACTGTCCTACAAACAGTAGGAGGGTTCAGGCATCCGTACAAGACTCTAAGACTCTACTGTGCCACTTTTATACCTGAAAAGCTTCTTTTCTTTTTCAGGTATAAAAGTTACTACAAACTTTTCCCTGTCACAATTGCAAAATGTGCTTATTGCAGATTTTTTTTCTTTTTACATCTTATAGAAAATGTATATGTCTTCTTCATTTGGTTCATACGAGAGAGAGTCAACACAAGTCACTGCTTGATGAGGGATATTTAGAGGTGCTGGATATAGTTACATTCAGACAGAGCTGAGCTGGCTGTTTCCAGTCTTTATGCTAAGCTAAGCTAAGCAGCTGCTGACTGTAGATTCATATTAAACTGTGCAGCTCTAACACTGATAGTGATTTTCTCCACCAGAAAGTGAGTACATGTATTTCCTTTTATTCGCAGTTAAAACAGAAGCAGGTTGACAAAAAAAAAAAAACAATATTAAAGTTCGAGAACAGCAGAAATGTGATAAAAGGGAGATAAAACGTGGAGCCTGTGCAAACATGAATAAACGTAGGTGTGTTTCACAAACATTCCCTGCATGACACACTGGATATCAGGAGGTCTGATATATCGTTTGTTTGTTTGTAACACAGAAACTGACGTTTTTCCATTTCAGCTGTTTTGCAGAAACTAACCCAGAGCAGCAGATGAAAGGTGTTGACAGGCACTTTGGGCAGGATGGAGACTGCCAAGCCACAGCTGGATCAATCAGGTTTCACAATAATACCATGAAATGACAGGAAAAATAAAATGAGCTCACAGACAGTACATAGCATACGAAGACCCGTTTGAAGATCGTGTTACTTGGTTCACATGTTTGTCTTTCAGACAGAAAGGGAGCAAACTGATGCTTTGATCCTAATGGTAGTAAACACAAGTCTCAGTGAAGTGAGGCAGGAAAGAAGGTAAGAACACTTCCTGTTGTATCCAACAGGCTCTGGGTTTGAGGACGGCGCCGCGGTGACCGAAGCCTCACTAATGTTTGTGTTCGGTGGGAAACGATTCAAAACTCAAACTATGCAAATGAATCAAGACTGATGCTGCATTCATGTCACATCGGATTTATCATAATTACCAGTTTTTGACTTGTAAGATTCAGAAGTGGATGAAAAGGCAATTAAGCCCCAGATTTAATGTACACAGTTTTATATTCATATTGCCAAAGAAGAGTTTTTTAAAATTACATCAAGTCGAAAACACGGCGGTCTGTCCCATCTCTACCCTCCAGCCCATATGACACGAACGCAGCGTGAACAGAAATATCAAGCCACGGAGAAAAACAAACATTCACATGAAAACCAAATTTAGAAGAAAATAGGTTAACTACCTGAGTGCAGAACATGATGTGGAGGAAAAAAAAATGGTTGTTTACATGTAAAACAAATACTGAGTAAACATTTACCATCGTGGATATGCACGCCGCTTTATTCTGTCGTGTACGATTAACACCTTTAGCTTTTGGACTGACCGTCGCACAAAATCTGAAGATATTGCTTTGAGTATCCAGGACATTTTTTTTTTATATAGGATTGTGATATAAAATTTATATATGCCAGGACAGATCGTTTCACCCATACTGACCACTCCAGGAGTTGCTCTGTCCCAAATCCAAACAACACACTGCTCCTAAGCAGGTTTACACAAAAAGTCGGCGGTGACACTGCTGTACTGCATCACCTCCTATTGTTATAAAACTGTAAAGTTTTTGTATGTTATCTGCTTAAAGCGTATACAATGACAATTAGTATGTAGGATATATGCTATAGAATTAGTATGTGGTATGGATGGTGGTAGACAGTATGACAGCAGAGGCTCCATAATTAAATGATGTTAAATGATGATGGTAAAGGTTTATTGTCAGGTAGAATTGTGATGTGTGTCAATAGTTTTCAAACTTACAAACTAAAACTGATAAAATACAAACATTCCCAAAGCTGAAAGTGGCAGCGTCTCTTCTTCCTGATACACCCTCAGCTCCAAACACCAACCAGAGCCGCGTTTTCCAGAAGCGTCTCAGCACCAAGCTCGTGTTTGTTCCAGTGACCAAACACGTGCTCGGGGTGAAGGAGCTTTTGGGAAACACGTACTCTGCGTTTGACTTAAAGCTGAATCACGTCACTGCTTGGCTGCTTTCCATCGCATTGGTTCTGATAGAAACATCAATGATTTGTCCTCCTCTCTCTCTTCTGTCTTCCGTGCAGTGACAGATGATCCTTACCGCCGTCTCCGGAGTCCCTGATGTGTCCTCACTTCTTCTTCTGCACCTCCTGCAGCAGCTTCAGGGCGGCCGTGTTTTTTGGTTCCACTTTGAGCAGACTGTTCAGGTCGTCCACACAGGCTTTAACGTCCTGCAGGAAAGACAACCAGAGTGTAAAAGTTAAAAACCAAACAAGGTTGATGAGGGTTTGGTCTAATTTAGGAGCTGAAGGTGTTTCCACAGGCTTGCACCATGTGTACGTTCTTAAATTTAAATTTATTCATCCCCGAAGATTTTTTTTCTAAAATCATTAGTGTTAAAAAAAAAAAAAATCCTAACCATATTGCGATGTTTTGTTTGTTACTACACAAACGGGGGATCAGGGTCGCGTTTTACCATTTATTCTTAGAGAAAATGACTAACAGAGGTTTGAATGTATAAATAAAGCCGCGAAATCCACTCCTCAGTGAACAGATGGCTCTTTGAAAAGATAGTAGCACTTGTCTAATTAACTGCTCAGTTTTCACTGGACACGTCCACCAAACTCGTCCTCGTCCAGACAAATGCTGCAAACTGGTCCACAGCATATTCACATTAACACAAAGGACAGGTGAAATAAATGATCTCGTTCACACCTGTTTTGTGAGCTATACCTTGAGGTTATCTGAAGAAATGCTCCAGAATTGAAAACAAGTTTTAGGGGCTTTAAAACCAGCTGGAAATGGGCTAAAGAAAAAAACACACAGCAGTGATAAACAATCTGTCTCTAATGTCTGTACGAAGACTACAGGATTGTCAGGGCTTTTTTCACACAACTGAAACCTCCAAACACAGAGCTGCGAGCTGCACTGTACAGAGCGAACCGTGTCCTCTCTCTCTGCGTGGAATACTGATGAGCACAGGCTGCCGGGGGAAACATCAGCAATTATCAAGGCAGGAAATGCTTTTATTTTGTCATCCGCCCTCAGAACCTCCAGACAGACACTCCTGAAGCTAACGTCTAATTGCTCTGTGTGGGAATCAGAAACTGAAGCGCGGCGACGAAGATTCACGCTCTCACCTTGAGTTCCTTGTAAGCCTGAGCCCTCCTGTAGAGAGCCTTGATGTTGCTGCTGTCAATCATCAGAGCCTCGTCACAGTCTCTGACAGCGTCTCTGTACTGCTTCACCGACAGGTAACACAGCGCCCTGCGCACACACACACACACACGTTACTCTCACTATAGTTGTGAGGACATGATGCATTCCCTGGCTCCTTACTATAACCTAAACCTGAATCTAACCTGAGTCCTAAAGCCAAGTCTTAACCCTCAAACAGCCCTTTGGAGTAAGGCCCGACCAAATTGTCCTCACAACGATGGTTTAAAACCAAGATCTGTCCACACAACCATAGAAAGACATACATTTAAAATTAAATAAATTCACGGTCATGTCCACAGAATACTCTGGCTGGCAGATGTCTGTGAAAATATCAAAAAAGGACACCTCAAGCATAGCTCCAGTCAACAGTTTAGCCGTCTTCCTAAAGGGAAAAATATAGATGTAAGAGTGAAGAGTCCACCCACCGGTTGGTGTAAGTCGTGACCTCAGTGGGGTTGTGTTTCAGGCTCTGGCTGTACTTCTCTATGGCCTTCTTATGCTCTCCTTTCTTCACCAGAGCGTTGCCTTCTTCTTTCAGGGTCTGGGCTTTCTTTATGTCCTTATCGCTGGGAGCTGGCGAGAGGAGGGGAGGATGTGATGGGCAAAACAGAAGAGAAAGAAAAAAGATGCAGAGGCGAAAAAGTACAGACTTCCTGCACAGAAGAAACTGCGATTAATGCAGAAGCAGGAAATGTTTTCACATGATGCCAGTTCACCACAAACAGGGCTGCAGACAAAATGTATTAATACCTAAAGAGATGTGAATACATTTGCTAAAACAAAGTAGGTCTTTGTGGCTAAATAAAAATTACAAATCCAGTTCTCTTAGCACTAGTCTGAGCAGAAAACCTTAATCTCCTTACCCTTTTTTTTTGTTTCCACGGTGCCGTTCTGTTGCGGTGCAGGGTTTTGTTTAGCAGGGTTGGCTGCAGTTTGCTGGGTCAGTTTCTCTCGGACAGACAGAGGAACAGTGGGGATGGGAGGCAGCTTTTCTCTCCATGAGGGACCGTCTGCCTCTGTGAGCGCCTTCGTCATCCTGAGAATCAGTAAAAAAAGCAAATAATGAAATTACTATTAAAAAGGTTAAATTGAAACACCTTGTTGAATACAAAAGAGAATCTGTTGCTGGAGTCATTTTTAAACTGTTTGCAAGTTTAACCCAGCTGCAGAATATCTAGATGACAAATTAACTAACTTAACAATTGTCTGACTGAACAGGAAGTCCAGGTTACAGGTACTGTTAGCCTAAACTGAGGATTCTAGTTTTGGTTTCATGGTTCAGGGTTGTGTTGCTTCTTTGACCCTTCTCTGGTATCTGACACGAACATGGCATCACCACTCAGTCGGCCTATGGACCAGGTACCTGTTGGTGCCGTCGTGAGCAGCTGCTATGTTGCAGTCGATCTGCAGAGCGGTCTTGTAGTCTACGTACGCCTGCCTGTATCGCTCCAGAGCCTCATAGGCAGCAGCACGACGAAGCAGAGACTTCACATTGAACGGATATAACTCCAGAGACCTGACACAAAACAACATGTACACAATACAAGTTAGACATCTTTTCAACAACCCACATCAGAATGATTTTTTTTGTTACTATAATTGAGACTATTACTTTACTGTTTGGATTGCAGGCTAAAGCTGCAGACCTGATATGCCTTTTTAAAAAAGGTCTTTTATATCATGGCTGGTGTTTTTGTTTGTTTTTTGTTTTTGTTTTTTAGAAATCTGACCTACATTAGAGCATCAAAGCCAAACTTCAAAAACTAAGAAATTAATAAAAAAAAAAACACAGACTCAACAAAACAAAAACATGCTGTAAATATTTTTTAAGTAAGATGGACACAATATAAATTACAAATAAAAACACTCACATGTTGCAGTCTTTCACACATTCCCCACAGTTTCCATCCTTCAGGTAGCTGGCTGCACGATTTGAGTACAAAATGCCCAAATCCTCTGGATTCTTTTTACCTTAACAGAAAATGAGACTGTTTAAGAGAAGCACCTGGTAATGCAGTCAAAAATCATTCAGCTCTGTACATTTACAAGACACATAAAGAGAGAAATAGAGAGAGGGCCAACTCACAAAATACACAGTCTAAAAAAGGAAGAGAGAGAGTTAATGAAGCAGACAAAATACTGAATGATGGTCAGATAGTTCTGCACTTGGAAACCTGTAGAAAACTGTGAGATCTGTGGATCATTGTTTCTGGAAAGATATGTTGATGTTGATTGATCATGTTGTTAGAAAATGTGTTTTGTGGTTAAAAGAATCAAAAAAACAATTTGTTGTTTTTCTTTTTTTCTTTTGTACAGGAAGTTTCTTTACATTATCAAAACCACATGCTGTATTTTCAGAAAAAACAATACCAAAGAGTTTTAAAGCGGCAAGCCGCTAAAGAGATGCTGGCCTCAAAAAATACTCATAAATCAATACTCAAAAGAAAACGGTATGCAAGGTAGAAATGTTTTAACACACAATGTGATGGGATATGTGTAGGATTTTTGTGTTTTAGTCTGTAATAATCTTTCCATGACTCCTCTCACATAGAGATTTCTGTGCTGCTTTCTTTGCAAACAAACAAAATAGTTGTGTTTATTGAAGGAATACTTACTGGACTTCTCCAGCTCTTTGATGGCCTGGCTGTAAAGACTGGTGGCCTCTCCATACTGGCCCGTTTTAAAACATTCATTTCCAGCCTGTTTCAGTTCTGTCCAGGACTTGGATTTCTGTTTTGGAGGCATCTCTTCTTTTTAGCTGTTATCTGAAAAGATGAAACACCATCTGTGCATAAAAATAACTTGTCAGCTAATCACAGTGTCACATGGATCCAGACACGTACCACAGGAAACTTCATATACCTCCTCTACTCTGAGGACCATATTAGCTTTGCAGCCTCCATATACAGTGACTGGATGTGGTATATACTTTAATATGTGAGGTGTTGTGTGTAATCTATTATGTGATAATATATGTGAACTGTTCTCTGCACAGCATGGATCATTGTTTACTGTGGTGCTGTTTGAGTACTCAGTGTCCCTACAGCAATTATCTCCTGAAAGAAATGAACAGATTTGCTATCAACAAAGAGGATCTTAATTTTTTTTTTGTTTTAGTGAAAATCCAGCTTCATCTGATGCCAGATTCTGAATATGAGTTACAAATTTGAAATCCTCCCATGGTTTTCATACATTTTTGCATTCACAGGCCAAAGCTGTGTTTCTCAGGCTTGTCAGTGACGCCCAAAGAGCTGAGAAAATGTTAGGAATACACCAGTTTGACTTTGAGTTTCATTTTCCCAGATTTAAAATCTGAATAGTTACGTCACTGGAACTAACTGGGATCATTCTTGTAAGGCAATACATTCTTGTAGAGCAAATACAGTGTGTGGGCTTGAGCTACTATACACTGACCCCATACCTCCTCTGGATCACAACCACACCTCAACATAAACTGTAAACCTGCGCTTTAATCAGCAGAAGGCAACTAACGGTGGCGGAGGATAACATGGATGCTTTATAAAATACGTAGTTATCACACGTTTTGGATCCACTCATGGGTCGGCTTATTGCCCTCGTGGTATTTTTGGAGCCTGCAGTTTGTGCTGCCCTTGCATTGTACAGCGTTATAATATTTATAATATATAGTATGCCCTCCACAATATAAAAACTGATTCAAAACCCATCTAGCAGTTAATGACCCTCTTATTCTTAATGAAAGTATAATTTATTGCAAGGCTGCTCTATTTTCCTGCATTAATTTAGCTACATAAAGTCTAATTACTTTCGATATGTAATGTTAGCTAATGATGTCCATCGACATCATTTATCAACAACTGTCTTGAATCGGTTTAAGTCCTGTTTTTCTTATCCACACACCAGCTTATTCAATTTATATGTTAGCTTAACTAGTTGTGTAGCAGCCCGGTGACCTAGATGCTAATCATTACTCATGCCGGTTATCTTTTTGACAGTTTCTCAAAACTAACCCTACAAGTTTACTTTTTTAAAAAAAAAGGCACACCTGGACTACGTTCCTGACTTGACTCTTGTTTTAAGAAGTGTCACCTCCACTCCTCTGCCGGTTGCTGGCCGACTTAGCTCGCTACCTAAGTTGTGCTAATTCAAGCGGCATGCGTATGGTGTTTTTAAGCTAAGCTAACTTAGCAGCGGGCTAACCGCACCACCACTGCTAACAGCGCTAAAGTTATGAAGCTACGCTTCTTACCGGCTGCTCGGTCTGAGGGATAACAACACAGGAAACGAAGTCCTCCTCTTAGAAACACAGACGATCGAAACGTCTGAACGACTACCGGCTCCTGAAGCTATCTGCTATCTGTCTGTGTGCGCTGTTAATACTGACATTACTCTGTGGACTGATTTTCTCCTGCTCGTTCAGACCCACGCCGCTGTCCTCTGCCTGTGTTAGGGGGGTTCGGTAGAGAGGGGGGGCATAAGGAACTTGCCGGCTGGCTCTTATAACTCCTCAGTTTCCTTCTTGATGGGGAGGGGAGGGGGTCTAACGCCACTGTATCGCTTTCGCTTCGTTTTTACGCTGCGTTCAAGAACGTAGGAAAGTGTAGGTCTCGTGAAGTTTGAAGTGAAGTGAAGGCAAATTGTAAGACCTTTCTTTCGTGAGACCGTGGTGAGTGGTGGAATAATTTATTTATAATCCTTTATTTGAGTAAAAGCGGCCATATTACAATGCAAATATGCTTCATTACATGTAGAAGATGTGCATTCAAAACGTTATTTAAGTAAAACAAAATATATATATGCAAATGTTATGGGTAATGATTTATTTTACAGGTCCGTAAATCCAAGTTAATTTCCAAAGAAGCTTCCAGAAATATAAAATACGGTGGAGCAGAGGTATACAGTATCATAAGACAGAGAAACTGTCTTATGTCAGTGTGGAGAAGTTGTTGTTAACCAATCACTGCATTAGGAAGAATGTTTTCTTATAATTAACACCTGAAATGAAAATAACAGTTGTTGTTGACATCGTAGTAATAGCCGAGTGCAAAATAGCAAAAATACTCTTTTAGGCCTACTTTAAATAATTTCACCATTAACTATGTGTTTTCTGTGTTATTTAAAGTCACTGGAATAAATAACAATCAATTAATTAAAAAAGAAGTAAATCTTCAGATTTTACCACCTCAAAGCTGGGATAAAGGGAAACCAGCTGCACTTTTGAGGTGAAACCTTATTTCTACCAATTTTTTTCTACAGCCGTGAAGGCATCATTAGACATAGAGCAGCAGTTGTTTGGTTTCTATTTTGGAGAACAGATAGCAAATGGTGTTTGAAAGCAAGTCTCGCGTTGTTACAGGCTGTTGTAGGTTTCAGCAGTGAGGATCACTTCCGCGTTCAAAAAGCTGCAGTTCTTCGGCTACCGCTGGGGTCTGACTCCAGAAGTGGAGCCTAAACAAAAACAATGGTACATTTTTTGCTTTTGGTCTCTATTGATAGTTTCCACCTCCGTGAACACTGTGGGGGTGATTTTTTTGCACCACAATCGTTTTAGTGTTATTTAGGCTTAAAATTCTTACATAAATTAGGTCATGGTTACATTGAGTAACAGCTCCATAGACAGGCACTGGCAGTTAGCTATTTGCTAAAGCATCGGCTGGGCTAGGTGGCTACATCCAGAGTCCTCCAGCAGTTGACATGGGCTGCAGTTTCCGTGTTTGTTTGCCAGTGTTCGGATAGGTTTTTGTGACATATAGGGCTTGTTGTAGTGTAGACTGTACTAACCGACCGTCGAAGGAGTCTGTGTTCCAGTTTTTTCGGTAAGTAAATTTCTCACTATTTTACCTGGGTTAGCTAATTAGCATGTATTAGCATATTTTGCCGCTGGCTTATGACTTCATTGCCGATTTATGGTCGCTGCTGATACAGGTAGAGGACCGGAGCAGCTAATGTTAGGAACGCTGTTGCGGTGTGTTCCGTGCTCTCAGAGTCCGTTTATTGCGGGAATACTAGGCTACAATTTTATTTCGTCTCATTTTTCTGTTTAAAAAGTCCGACATTGCAATGGACAGAGCAGCTCCGTCAGTAAGCGGCTGCTGTTGTTTGTGTGGAGTGGATAGTGGATGGAAGCAGCGGTGAAAGCCGGTAAATATTAAACATTTTAATATATTGTTCTTATTATTATTCTATCGTCATCATTAATAATAACGACAATAATAATAATAATGATAATGTTTTAACGTTTTAATATATTTTATTAATATGAAATAATAATGATTGTTTCACAGTCAAATAATAGGCTAGAAATAAATTTTGCCCCACAACTCCACCAAACCCTGCAGCTCCACCTAAAACCTCTCTATCTGAAACAGTTGTGTTTAAAACACAGCAGCAACATTATGATCTCTGTCGTATGCTGTGTGTCCCGGTCGTATGGGGTCGAGCTAGTCGGGTCAGGCTCGGGGACTGTCCTGTGGTGGATGTTGCTGCGTGTAGCTGCCGCTTAGCTTATTAGCCTAGCTGATTAGCCTTAGGCTAGCTCGGTTGCTCCGAGCTAAGTGGGCGGGTTTTCGGCCGGCTGACCGCGGCTGACCCGTAGAGTAACCGCCTCTTCGCCAAATATGGAAAGTACACTCCCACTAAAATCCAAGATGGCGCAGCTCAAATGCCCATGGTTTGGTCACAACCGACTCCCCGAAAACCAATGGGTGACGTCTCGGGCTGTGGCGGTTCTGGGGAGGGGCCAGCAGGGGCCAGTGCCCCTGTAGCACTGATTCTGGACCCCCCTGTGGCCCCCCCTCCGAAAGTAGATTATTCAGTAGCGCCGAGTCGCCGACGTCGAAGGTAGAACTAACGTGCGTGGCTTAACATTCTAGTCGGACCTTTTAGTGCGCTGCACCATTTAAAAAACGAGCGCGAACCATAACACGAGCCTGAAGCAGTCGGAAGATTACAACGAACAACGACGAACGAACTTACACTGTCAAGGTAAGACTTCTGGTAAAGAAATGTTGTTTGCTAACTTCATGAATTATAATAGCATCCTGCCAGAACACCAGGTGTTAATGTCAGCTTAAGTTGATTGTATGGTTCTAGCTAACGTTAGTTACTATTCTTAACGTACGTTATCACAACACAAAACCAAGCAAGCCCGCAATGGTAGGATTGCTGAAGTGTAATTCCTCTTAATTGCTTTTTGTATGTAGTGAAAAATGAAGAGAAAAAAGGACATTACGTCCTATTTCTACAAGAAAAAGACACAGAATGGTGCAGACATTGAGACAGAGTCAGATGATGGTGGTGAGAGAGCTGAAGAGGAGCAAGTTGAGAGCGCCACAGAAGGAGAGTCAGGGGACATGGGAGACGTTGATTTTCAGAGAGAGGGCCCAGAGCAGCAGAGAGAGACAGATGAAGATCCTGAGGGTGAGGAAGCTGAGACTGAGATAGAGGCGGAGTGTGAGACACAGACAGAAAATATTTGTGCATCTACAAGCACTGGACCATCAGGTATGTGATGTTGAAAAGAACACTATGTTTTGTGTCCCTGGTCAGGCTTTAGAATATATTAATTTATATTTACTGAATGCAATAAAAAATGAATTAATTCATACAATTGATAAATAGCATTAATAAATAAATACAGTTTAGACAATTGTGTGTGTCTGAGTGCCTAAGCAGTGTTAAGTATAGCAGTTTAGTCTATATGCTGTGTCCATGCAGAATTTATGTTTGACTACATATGTTCGGTTTATCTTTCTCCACAGACATCAGCAAAGGTAAACAAGACCCACCAATGCAGCCGGACCTAAAGATTTTTCCAAGGACCCTGATGGGGGACAGGAGGAGGAGCTTCAAGGCAGCCTGGTACCACATCCACCCCTGGCTTGAATATTCCAAACAGTTGGACTCTGCGTATTGTTACGCTTGCAGACATTTTAGCCCTCCTAATAGCCAAGACACAGTCTTTGACTCACCAGTTGGCTTCAAAAACTGGAAGAAAGCATGTTACAAAACAGGAGGGTTTGCATTGCATGCAAGGTCTGAGCGGCACAAGCAAGCCATGGTTACGTGGAGGGACTATCAGAGAGCTGCAGCAGCTAATGCAACACTGGCCAATGCCTTAAATAAGGAGCACAACAGACAGATCAACGAAAATCGGGCATACATAAAAACAATAGGGGAAGTGTTGTTACTCACTGCCACTCAAAACATGGCTCAAAGAGGTCATGATGAGTCTGCAGACTCGGATAATAAAGGGAATTTTAAAGCAATTCTCGACACAATCGCAAACCATGACAGAGCTGTTAAGAAAAGGTTGACCTCAATTCATAATGCAAAATACACAAGCAAAATGATTCAGAATGAGGTTCTGGGTTGTTTAGCAGACATGGTTCGAACTGAAATTACAGAAGAAGTGAAAAACAGTGAAGTTTTCAGCATCATAGCAGACGAAACAAAAGATGTGAAGAAAAAAGAACAGATCTCAATCGTACTAAGGTACTACTACAGTGGAGCTATCCAGGAAAGTTTCCTCCATTTTGAATCCACAGAGAAGCTCGATGCAGCAGGGCTTAGTGAGAAAATAATCCAAATCCTGGAAAATCATGGTCTAGAGTACAAAAAGAACCTTGTAGGCCAAGCTTATGACGGGGCTTCTGTTATGAGTGGGAAGCATTCCGGGGTACAGGCGAGAATCAGAGAGAGAGCAAAATATGCCTTCTACATCCATTGCACTGCCCACTGTCTAAATTTAGTTCTAGTAGATACAGTCAAAGCTATCCCAGAAGTAGAGGAGTTTTTCTACTTACTAGAAAAACTGTATGTGTTCACATCTGGATCAGCTGTCCATCCTAAATGGCTGGCCATACAAAGAGAGATGTACAAAGGTGCACCAAGAGAGCTCCAGCGTTTAAGTGACACTCGTTGGGCATGTCGATTTATAGCTCTACGTAACATTATGGATCGACTGCCTGCCCTTAAGCGACTCCTGCAAGAGATAGCTCAAGAACGTAATGGTGAAAAATCTGTTGAGGCTCGAGGTCTGTTGGCACAGATAGATTTTGAATTCACAGTGCATCTTGTTACGCTTCGTAAAGTGTTTGGAGAAACAAAACTTCTCTCTGATATGCTACAGTCTTCAACACTTGACATTTCAAAAGCTGTAGATTTGGTTGATGCTTTAGTTAAGACATTGAATGATTTCAGGCAGGAGTCGTTTTTTGATGATGTGTGGGATGAAGTGTTAAATGTCTTTGAACAGTGTGATCCAACACCACCAGCTGCAAAACGACAAAAAACGCTAAGCTCTAAACTCAGCCAGCACTGTGTACTTACCACTCTTGGGCAGAGAGAGTCCGAAAGAGATAAAGATGGGTTCCGTACAAACTTTTTCTACCCTGTCATTGATCTTATGCTCAGTGAGCTTCAAAGACGATTTTCAAGTAAAAACTGTGAAATCATGAATAGCATTCCAGCTCTAAATCCACAAAAAGACACCTTCCTTAAAGAGAAAGATCTATTTTCATTTGCACAACTGTATGATTCAAATATTGATGACCTGGGGCATGAGCTACATCAGTTCAAAAGAATCTTGGAAAGAAAAATCCAGGCTGGGATGCAGAGACCCTCGAGTACAGTACAGCTTGTACAGTTCATTGAGCCATACAAAGAAGTTTTTTTTGAGCTCTACAGACTCTGTAAAATAGCGGTTGCAATCCCAGTAAGCACTGCTGCTTGTGAACGGAGTTTTTCCACATTAAAGCTTGTGAAAACCTACCTCAGATCCACTATGAATGACGACAGATTAAGCAATCTGGGTGTCCTTAGCATCGAGTCGAGGAGGGCAAAAGCACTGAGTCTCGACTCATTTGTTGACCGGTTTGCCCGGAATCACCAAAACCGCAGAATACAGTTGCTGTAATAGTAGGGCAGCCTCTTATCAGTGGTTTAACAAGTTTTATTAAAATAAAAAGTCAAACAAGATTTCGAATCTTTGTCTTTTTTGCTGCGGGTTTAATGTGCCCCTCTATCAAAACCCCTGGCCCCAGCCAGGCCCCCTCAGTGAAATTGGTCTAGAACCGCCACTGGTCTCGGGTGCTACGTCCATGTCTTATACAGTCTGTGGCAAAAACCCCTGTTTCACCTGCTTTTGTTCCTTCTGCACCTTTGTTTCTTTTCTTAAATTTGGGGCAGTTTATTGCTGCACTGACTGTTCTGAAAATTGCTTTTCTGTTAGACTGTTTTTTATTTGTTGCCTACTTTGCTGTATTTCATGGATTTCATTGTGTTTTTAAATGTTCTATTTCTTTTAATTTCCTTGCTTTTTGTAAAATACTTCGAAGTGCCTCAGTGTTTAAAATGCGCTGTACAAGTGAAGTTTCCCTGCCTTGTTTATTTGTGTGGTTTTGTTGTGATATTACACAGAAGTGCCATTACATCTATGTTTCCCTGAAATCCAACTTTACTTTATCTCCAGCTTGAATGTGACAAAAAGGGCACAGGGCTTTCAAAATGTTTATTTTTGCACTTAAAGCCATAAAACAATGCAAATAAAACTGAAGAATTACAGCCCAGCTTACGCAGCATCTCTTAATTCTTTAACCACAAGGAGGCACTTTTAACACCAGATTGTACAGGGATGAAAAAGCTGAATTTGAGAATATGATTTGTCAGCTGGACTGCACTTTAGAAATGTTACTGGTGTTTTTGTTAAAATCACATATTCATTTCTGAGCAATGTGGTAAACCTTGGTTAAAGCTGATGGTAGACTGTGAATATTCCAGACAAACTGAGAAAACAGTTGTGTGTGTGTGTTCCTCTGTACGTCAGGTTTAACTTCATTTTTCTGTTACATAAACTTTTATTTTGACATGAGCTCCTGACAGGAATTAGTTCCTGAGGTGTCACCATCAGTTTAAATGTACCGTGAGTTAATCCTGGCTCATCACATTTTTATATATCAGTATACGTAAGAAAAAGTATTTTAAGCAATAGTCTAACACAAGAAGACCAGTCCATTTCTGGCAGCAGAAAACAGACCATAATGCAATGCAGCAAGAAAGTACAGTAGGCTTGTTTTGCCTTAAGTTCACAGCAGTTTGTTGCCTAGCTAGCTATTTTTATAAACCATGCACCCACATTTGATTGAAAACAAAAAAAGACACTTATGCATCTGACATTTTGTTTCTGAGTAAAAGTATGTGCCTGTAACTGAGAATTTACAGAGCGACATTGAAAGTGTAGCTGGTCTTGATATCTTTGAAGACAGAGCAGCTGAAGGTGGCCATGACAATCTTCTCTCCTGTCTTGTAGGGAACAAAGAAGAACTTGACACGGAATCGTTTGTTTGGCTGCAGATCTGGGAGCCTGTGGATAAAACAAAGGGTAATGAGAAATTCAACATTTACAACATCTACTGTTACTTGCAGTGTTTTACAGTAAAACTTCTCAATAATGCAACTAGGCATCAGCTATCAACAAACGTCCCTTCATTTGCTTGTGGCAGCTTTCATTTGTTTTAATATCACTGAAAATATTTAAGAAATATGTGTTTACTTCAAACTAAATTAAAAAAAAAACTTTAAGAAAGACAATTCTGATTTTTGTTGACATTTTATAAACTGCCACATTAATAGATTACCTGCTAGAATTAACATTCAGATTCTTTATCTGTAAAAAAAAAAATATATCTAACATATCCCCAAGGTTATGTTAGATTCACACACACACACACACACACTTACTTGTGTTGAATTTCCTCTTTCATTATGCCACTTCCAGTGAGAGTCAGAGAGCAGTCCTTCAGCATCTCATTGACCGGATTCATGAAAACCACTTCCCCACTTGCCTCACATTGCAGTTTGATCTGACTGGGAATCTGGAACACACACATTTTAACAGATAAATAAAATCATTAGTCAGGCGCCCAAACAACAACCTGTTGAGAACAACACTACCCATCATGCACCAAGAAGAGAGAGAAAAACGGAGGAACAGAATGAATTTTTTTTATGCCAACAATTTTACAGTTTAACGCCAACACATTTGTACGAGCAATATTTTTTTTTCTTTTTTTTTTTAAATACTGACAGTGATGTGGATGGGAGGGTCCAGAAGCACAACGTCATTCACAGCCAGGTATATGTTGTCTGTCTGCTGTTTGTCTGTGATCACGGCTGAAACCTTCATGTTGTCACAGTGCAACATGTGTTTGCGGTAGGCAGAGAACGGGACCAGGATAGGGACGTACAGATCTGGAGAAGCAGGTGGTAGAGAGGGAGATTTAAAGTCAATTCACCCAGAAAACAAACAGTATTTTAAAACTCCTGGTTTATAGTCGTCCAGTAGAAGAGACACCTTTCTGAGGCTGCAGCGTCTCCTCCTTCAGCTCTTTGTGGATGTTCTCAGCTGGAGAGCCGTTGTACATCATGGCCTGGACGCTGATGTTGATGGACAGTGGCTTGGCAGCACTGCTCTCACTGTGCAGCACCAGCTTCAGGCTCACATCCTTACCGTTCATTGGGTTGGACTCCTGCAGCACCATACAGTGTACAGAAAAGACACAGAGTGAGATTTTAGTCTGAGGTTGCCCTCGAGGCTCATGATGCTCTTAGTTTTCGGGGCAGAAGGCATTTGTTAATGTATGTTAACACTAAACATACTTAATAGCGCTAAAGGGAAATTTCAGGGAGAGATTCTGTGACGTACCACTTCAAATCGCAGGGACAGCGGTGGAGGCTTGACGCTCGGGGTTATTACAGCTCTATCTTCAGCCACATTCCTCAGCATGCATCCATTCATAAGTGGCTCCTCACCCCCGGAGAAATCTCTGGTGAGGGCATATTTGAAGACAGCCCTCTCCTCCTCTGAACCTGTGAGGGCAGAAGGCTAATTTAGTCAATCTGTGGAGCTCCACTTGCTGGTGAGCGAGAGTGCTGTTGTCAGCTCGGCTGTGATTCACGGTACAGTTACTTCCTCATTAAAAGGAGATTAAAAGACCGACTGCGAAATCTGTTGTAAATAACAGGCTGCAGAGCTGTTAATCTTATGTACAGTGCTTCTACAGGTGAATGTACTAATAAACTGAGGACAGTGTGAGTCAGTTCTGTTGTTCTTATTAAAGTGCATTTGAACAGTGATGCAAACAAATCAGCCCACAAAAAAAAAGTGAACAAACAACATAATCAGTAACTACGAATCTTTGAGACTCAGAGTTTGTGTGTGATCTCGGGTGTATCCACCTTCACTGGGTTTGTAGTCATTGGTGATGTTCATCCTCTTGTTGGAGCCGACGGCCTTGGTGGAGATGTTCTGACCGACTCTCTTGGTGTCACAGAAGATCTTCACTTTTGAACCATCAGCTTTGATCTGACAGGACACACAGATACAACAACTCAAAGACTATTCATGGAACAAAAAATAATGGGACAAAAAAAAATAAAGGATATGAAAACAAAATTTTTAAAACTTTTAAAAACGTATGCAAGCTTCAGTCCACAAGTTAAATTCGGCTGTGGCTAGCCCACTTTTTATTTTATTTATTTTATTTATTAATGGCAGCAGTGTTCACTAAAAATGTAATGCTGATGAGTTTATCTGGTGAAGCTCTGCTCACTGACCAGCCAGTCAACACAGTCAGCATTGACCTCAGCGAAGACAAACGGGATGTCGTATTTGAGGTCGACGTCTCCGTTCAGGATGGCTTTGACTGGGGCTGGCCCACAGCAGTAAACACCTACACGAGGAGGAACAGTGAAAGTCATCGCAAAGACATAAAACAGAAGTGTCTATTTTGATTTCAGCATTTCTCACTTTGTCCCTGTCTCCGTATTAAAAATGAAACTATTATCTTTCCTCTGATGTTTTTTTTATGTTCCTTTTAGGTCAGAGCGAGGAAGAAAAATGTGCCACACGTGAAGACAGACGGACAGAGAGTCATTACCACTGCTCTTCTCCTGTGGTGTCGGATCCAGAACTTGCCAGCCGTCGTATTTACCATCTACTGCCAGGTCTGGACGTCTCATCCACCCCTCCACCCACACATGGAAGTTCCTAAAACACACCGCAGAGTTCGGATTCAGGAATGTTAACTGAAGCGGTCCCTGACTGAGTCTAAGAGCCTGCACATAATGAGCACAGAGAAACTGTCCCCCCTTCAGCAGGTCAACGTGAGAACAGTCTTTTAGTGTCAAACTCTGCACAGTGAAGCACAAATTGTGGCATCTCACCAAACACTGTCCCTGGATTCTTTTGGTCTGACTCCGTAGTCGGCGTGGTACACGTCGATGATCAGATTCTGGTTGGTGTCGTGGGCGGACTGGAAGTTGGTGACCACGCGGCAGGGAATACCCAGCAGACGCATCACTGCAACCAAACACAAAGATACGGGTATGACTTTTCGTGGCTGTCCATGAACTCCACGCAACTTTTTTCTGCACATACAGAACAAGATCCTGATGTGTGAAGCTTGGATCATTAGGCTTTAAAAGCATTTCTCGTTGAACAAAGACGAATATTGTTTCAGAGCAAACACATTTACGAGGCTGGAACCACAGAAGGTTTGGCATTTTTGCTCAATACATCACTCCAACTCAAACAATCAGACAATTAACAATTGAATCAAACAATTAATAAAAGTAAATGTAATAAAAGCAGAACTGTTCTCAGTCATATTTGACTTTGAGTAATTGTGCCAGAACTAATATTTATCTTTACAGGAGCTGCACAGTCAGGCGTTACCTGAACACATCACGCCGGCGAACACCCAGCACTGCCCGTACTTGACTGGGCAGCAGTGAGTGTTATACCATTGTTTAAGGATGGCTCGGCTGCTGCTCCAGTGAGAGGGTGAGACCCCGCCCCAGTATGGACTTTGCCAGCGTCCCTGCAGGACTCCACCGTCATCTTGACAGTTGATCTGAGAGAAAACAGGCAAACAAGTTCTCATTCTTTTTTACCTCAAAATTACAACTTTATTCTGCCAGATGTGGATTCAGATCTCTGTCGTCCCAAAAACTGCTCTAAAACTCACATAAAATAAATATTTGTCTTTTTTAATACTTTGAAAACTGTATTTTCCACCTCATCTGCTGTCTTCTCTTTTTTAGCATATTGTCTCCAGAGTTCCACCGATCTTCAGTATGTGGAACTATATGAAACTGGAGGATGTCAAAGAGCTGTTCTCGGTACAAACACCAAACGTTTGACCATAAGACTATTTGATTTCAAATTTCAAAGTGAAAAACCCTTTATTCATGACTTAAAGCCATGAAAAGGGTTTCTGAATGAATAACAAGTAATAAAAGAGAGAGAGAGAGAGAGTACACAGCTCAAAGTGTAAACACCCTGGAGGAGAATCCTGTTTTTACGGCCGTTCAGTGGCTGAACATTTTAATTTGCTGAATCAGTTCTGTGAATGTGTGAATGTCAGTGCAACACTGCTTTGCTGCCATGAAAGGTTCGTGGAGGTATCACAAACATGGAGTCGTACCATGGCGCTGACCACGCGGCCCACGTAGATGGGGTTACAGCGAGCAGAGACATCGTCAGCTGGGTCCATCGCGTGTTTGCGGTTGACGTCCAGTATCTTCATACAAATCTTCACCATGATTTCCTCGAACTGGACAGGAAGAGACAAGAACAGAGACACTGCTCTTCAGTTTTATTCTTCTCATGGTCATACTTAAAGTCTGAGCTTTAAATTATTAATTTAAAGCAGCTGAATATCTTATTGTAAAATTTAGTCACTACTGAATCCCAGATATTGAAATTCAAATTGACTGAATTTATAGCACTGAAACATTTTACTCTGAAGAAAATCTGAACTGCTGTTCCCTTTTTGCAGTTTCACAAACTTTTTTTTCTGGTACATAAACTTTTTAGGGTTTACAAATTCAGATAGAAAAACTACAGCATGTTCGAAATGCTCAAATTCAAAAAGCTTAAAATAATCAAGTCTGAAAATGTGGTTTCTCAAAGTATGAAATTCAAAACTGACCAACTGGGAGGTCAAAGGTCAGCCTGAATTTTCTACCTGAATTTGTTAAATAAAAGTTTTTGAAATCACAGAAGTTGAAATTCAGATCACAGAAATTCGGACGGCGGGTTTTCTACGTAAAATACTACAATGCTGTAAATTCTGATATATTTAAATTTCCTCACGAACAACTCAGTTGTGATTAACAGATATTTAGCTTCTTGCAAGATTCAGCGCACCTGTCCAAAGTCCCAGCTCTTAGGGGAGATGTAGTTTCCACTTCCTGTGTAGATGATTCCATGTTGGTTCATCACATACTCCTGTCTTTCCTGCTCATCAGGCAGAAACACCCAGTCGTCTGCAGAGAGGGTTGAATAATGCAGATATGTATACACACAGTTTTAGTGCTATTCAGATACTATTCAGAAACTGTGAATGTCCTGCACTCTGTAACAGTGGCAACAGATAAACATGAATATATTGGCAGATGATAAACCTACCTGAACACCAGGGGTTGAAAAGCACCACCAGCGTCGCCAGCTGCGTTTCCTCATTCCCGTGTTTCACGGACAGCGTGTACTCTCCTACGGGGGCGTCAGCCGCGGGGGTAACGGTCAGAGTCAGGGCCCCCGTCAGAGGGGAGCAGTTCCCGTGGAGCTCTGCCTTCCACACAGCCTTGGCTGATGGGGAACGCTGCACGCTGTCTGGGATCCCGAAGCATAGCTTTGTCCCCCGTTCCTCAGACGGACGTTTACCTGTAGCGAGGAGCCACTGAAGGAGTCAGGCTATAATGATAATCTTTACATATGTGATTTCAGGTGATTCCCAGGAAGTCAGCGTCACAACTCAGCTGTGATCAGTTATTTGGTTTAAATATTTTGGCTTTGTAGGGCAGCGTGGACCCCATCGTTGTACAGCACTGAAAACTATTCAGATTAAGTAACTGAATGGGAGACTGACCAGTCACTGCGACGAAGATGAGCGGATGAAGGTCAGGGTTGAAAGGCTGAGCCAGCTGAAGGGTCAGCCTGAAGGGCTGGCCTCGCCTCACGATCAGCTGATCCACTGAGATTGCACTGGTGTGGTGTTCAGTGTTGTTGGTCTTACTGTGGAGGTCCACTCCCCTCACCACTGAAAGAAAGCAACAAAACGTACAAGTTAGTCAGGTCACTGAAAAAAAAAAGTTCCCTTTTTGACCAGATTTAATGTTTTTACCCGTCTGACACGAACCAAAGCACACTTCCTGCGGACAGTTTGCTTTATGCTTTTACATAATAAGTTTCTACAGGGTCAGAGATGCCCCCTTTAAATGTAAAAGGCAAATGATCAGTGGCACGATTGTGCAACTTCAGACACAGAGATACTGTCCTGGTGCTGAGTTAAGCATCCATGCTTGGCGAGCTCAGCAGAGGGTGTGGAGAGACCTAGAGCTACCTCACCAAACTGGAACACCACCTTAAATGTCACCGTGCTCTCGAGCGATGCTGGCAGAAACTCAGGGCAGGGCGGAGAGTGGGAGGTGGTGAAAATAAGTAAACATACCAGAGTGGAAAACGTCCCTGATGCAGATTCATGCAGTTCAGAAATATGTGTGTCACTGGGGCGAGACAGGACAGGACAAGATAAGAAAACAGCACCTCCGCCTTAAACATGACCTTTGGCAGCACATGAACACAATCGCTTATAAAAATCAATTTAAGCTGCAACAGGAAAAGTTAATCAAAGATCCACCCGTGTCCTTAAAATGCAAAAAAAAAAAAATGAAAATGTTTAAGATTTTTAAAGAGCTGTGATGGACCAGTCTGTGATCAGACTCCCGGTGTTCACTCGTTCAGTGAAACTGAAAACACGATAAAATGATTAATGATAAATTATCAGCAGCTGACGTGACGGTTACTTCAGTGCTGAGAGGATTTATGAGCAGGAGACGTTTGATTCTCGGGCTGTGAAACGTTTGTAACGACAGACAGAAGAACAAATGGAGACATTTAGATCTTGTCTTTAACTGCTGGGTGTGTCTGTTTTGGGATGTGTGTGTGTGTGTGTGTGTGAGAGAGAGAGAGAGAGAGAGAGATGCTGCTGTAAATTTTACCTTTACGACTTTATTTTGTAATGTGTTTGAACAGTTTCTTCTTTTCCTCACATTACTTATTGTTTTCTGGTTTTATATCTGTGTTCATGTTGTTGTCTTCAGAGGATGTTGCCAGAGTTTTTATATTATATTAATATTATATATTAATTATTATAATATTAATTTGCCTAGTGTTCAGTATACATATACAAATATATTCGATAAAGAAGAAGTGTGACGGTGCAAGAATCTTTCAGTGATCTAAAACAGTGAAGAGCTGGTCACAGAATATCTGCTTCTTCTGAACGTCTGATGCTCTCGACTCGCAACATCCCAGCATTTCTCCTTGACCAGATGTGACCTGGTCACATCTGCAGAGATTGGAGCAAAGAACAAACAGGCTTGAAACGATCAGGTTGACATTAGTCACGTTTATAAGGGGTTCGGCAGGTGAAACTGATCATCTCAAATACTGAGATGAAATCCTTTGCATTTGAACCTGATGTAACTGAACTTTTGGGGCAAAGAGATGAAGCTGCAGGACACGTCTTTGATCTTCAGCAAGTTTGGCTGCGTCTTGATGACCACAGGCAGCACTACATTGTGAATCTCCTTCATAAACATAAGTTTGTTTGTGTTTTCTTTAATGAACCTTGAACCAAATGTAGTGAACTAAGAGACTTTGTTGTATTGTCAGACATTTATATATTAATATATTATTATCTTCCAGTGGCACTGAACAGGAACCATGTGATCCAAGAACATTAGAAGCTACTGAGAGAACTTTGAGTCTTTGAGTTGTATACATCACCACAGAAAATCTTTTTGTTAAAACATGTTACCAAACAGCACGTCACAGCCTTCTTATAAATACAATGCAAGCATGAAGGTGTGGAATGACTCAGTGGATGCAGAGACTCACACAAGACAGAATATGATGATCCTCTATAACAGATATCATCTCTGAAAGCCGGTGTACTCACCAGATGGTTTAATCACCGTCATCTCTCCAGACGTTTTGTTCTCCTACAGCTGTGGATGTAACAGGCAGTAAAATGTGCTCTGGCAGACACCCAGCAGCACACTGACAGGTGACTCTGAGCTCATGGATTTTAAAACACCTGCCGAGCCCAAGCCCTTCCCCATTTCAAACGCACGTGGAACACTTCCGGCAGCCTGGTGGGCAGATGACTCGCAGACTTCTTACAGGTATTTGTGACTTTAAATTCATTGCACTGCGTTACATTTCATTAATTTGCTTTTGTCAGTGAGTGTGTTATGTGGATATTAGTACCACCCTATATGATATTTGCATTTTGAAGCTATCCTGGACACTTTGTGCTACGTGGAGGACTCCACTTGTACCCTGGATGCTGTGGCATGTGACCATCTGATCCAAATTTACTTGACTTGTGCCCCACACACATTCATCCATCATTTATTTTAAAGGACCGTCAGTCCAAAAATATTTTACATGAAAGCTCATTCTGAGGATGGTTTGCATTCCTTTCAACTCTAAACCTGCAGCACCTGATGTTTTCGTCCATTATAATGGATTTTCTACCTTTGCTGTGGCCAAATAAATAAACTTAAATTCACTAAGAGCTAATAATGTTACATAGAGCGACATGATTTTAAGTTATAATGTAATATTTGTTGTCGTGTTGACTCTTAATGTGCTGCACTGTTTTTACTCAGTTGTTGTAAACAGTTCTGTGGAATCTAAGGGGACGAGGATCTAAAGAAATAAACAAAACCTTGATAATCGCAGCAGCCGTTCAGTCACGTCCAGTCATTACACTGGGCTTTTACTGGTCGATGACCTCATGGGACGTTATGATGTAACAACAACAACAACAATAATAAACAATAACGTTAAAATTAAACATATTTTGATTCTCATTAGCGTTGGTGTTTTGTCCTTCAGGCTGAATCACAGAACATCTCTCGTCACCTGTTAGCCAATCTTGTGATGTGATGCAACGTGATTCAGTAATTCCACAGAACCTTGGTCATGTTTGATGCTTTAAAACTGACAGTGATGTTGAAAATGTGTGCAGGTGTGTGCGTGTGCGTGTGTGTCTGTGTGTGAGCGGTGGGGGTTAGTGCGGGAGGAGTGTGATTTTTTTCACTTCTGACAGAAAGTGTGACTCAACAAAACAATAAATCTCAGGAGTTGGTGAAAGTTTTTTTTTGCATAGCCGCACTGTTTTACTATTATATCGGTTGTTTTATCCATTATGTAAGAAACAATACACCAGTTGTAATGAAAAACCCATGAAGAAAATCTATTTATCTAAATCTGAATCTATTTCCACTTTCTGTGTCTGGTCACGCAGCGATAACTAAACTTAAACTGCACAACTAAACGACACTATAGCCTGTGTAAAACAGACAAACCGGTGAGTTATGTAACAGAAGGACAAATGTGCAGAAATGTGATGCTTTTATTGATGAAATCTCAAAGGAATGTTTCATAAACCAAGATCAGCAGTCAAACCAGGTTTATTTGACTAAGTCAGGCTTATTTTCAGAACACTGTTATCTCAATGAGGCTTCAGTCAGCCTAAGTTACACTATCATCCAAACTGACTTGTGGCAGTTTTTTTTTATAGCAAACATAAATAACTACATTTAGGCAAAAAAAAAAAACTTGATTGTAAATTGTTGTAAAGAGTTGCCTTTCAAAGCAGACCAGGGTTATGACTCTGATCTAAAGGGCTAATGAAACTTCTTCACGTAGCTCATGTAAAGACATAAATCCTTTCTTTAATTAGTATTTGTTGTACATGCATGTGCTTGTAAGCACGCCGATATTCTTAGAAATCCACTTTTGTTCTTGTACCACACACACGCGCGCACACCACTGCAGCAATTATTCCATTCACTGGCACATAACACCACACAGCAGACACACCTCTAATTACACAGAGACACTAGCTGTCCTGATGAATAAGGCCTCTGGCTTTCTGCAGGTTGTGATCGACGGCTCCATCTAAGAACTGAACCCAGGTCAGCTCCGACTCCCCGCCCACATGACTGGACCTGAGGTGCAGAGAGGAGAGGGGCGCAGTGAAAAAGACAAAGACAATAAAAGGAAACTGAGGTTTACTGTATTTGCTTTATAGTTTAAACATTATCTGGGATCATCTGAGGGGGTGACTGATACGCTCGAGGCCTCAGGTAGAAGGAGATGAGCTAAGTTAATAAGTGTTGTGGTATTTTTCTGTTTCAGGTGATTGAAAATCGCAGGTCAGCTCTGGACACATCGGCCTTCGTGCGGTCCTCCTCTACCTCGGACTGAAGGGTCCTTGGTCTGATCTGACCTCAGACTACTACCTCTTACTCAAGATGAAGGACCGCAGTGGTCGCCATTTTGATGGTGGTGTGGACCAAAAGCTCCACATCACCATCAAAGTCTGGAGGTCCAAGACCCAGACTTCTACAAAGAAGGGATTCACATGCTCCATGACCACTGGACCAAGTGTGTAAAAGAAGGAGGCGACTATGTTGAAACATAAACATGCTACGTTTTCTAAAACGGACTTCTTCTACCTTAGGTCACCAACATGTCAGCTACCTCTTGAAACCTGATCAGACGCACGGATGAGGCGACCTGGGAGGATGACAAGATTTACAAAAGCACCACCCGCATGATCAAGCCTCCTCTGACACATCTGACAACTCTCCCTCAGGAGCTTTGGCTTTTCTCACTTTCACCGCTGATTCCAGGGAACTGATTTCATCATTTGGAGGTTTTTCATCACTAATTCACGCCAACTCAACCTCAACACTTAATGATCCGCCACACCTTAATTACCATCACACTGGTTCGGCATGTTCTAGGCCATAACTTAATTTTGTTACACAAGTGACGGTAACAAAATCTTACGTTTTTAAGGCGCGAAAGAATAATCATTATGTGTGTATGAGTTTCGGTGAACACTGTAAGCGAATCAATCTTACCTGATGATCTCCAGAACTTTCTTTAACAGCGCTGCCAATTTAGACACCTGTAGAGAAACACACTTTTATTTATATGATTCCTTTTATTATTTTTTTTCTTTTACATGTTTTAAAGATTTACCTGTTTGTAAAAAAATTGTATGTGCAACAAACCAGTTCTGTTTTGAAATGGTTATGGTTACGGGTGGTGGCGAGTACCCCAAAGCTGCCGTAGAAAGACGCTGACGGGCTTCGTCGTGCAGGCGAACTCATCACAGGAGCAGCTGCTGCGACCACTTAATGATTAATCTGATCCTAATCAACAACTCTCCTAACATTCATTTTATGACTCATCAAAATGGAGTAAATGTGAACTGTTTTCGGTTCAGTTTTTCTAAATTCAGAGATGCACCTGTGCATGACACAGTCACCGTTCAGCTGTAGACAAAATGACTTGGCTGCGATGTCTGCGCAAGTTCTCGTTCATCCAGGTGATCGTATCTTAAGGGTTGATTGAAGGCAACTGGCAACTGGACTTCATGCTTCTTCTTCTTTAAACAAGAAGTCCAGTTGCTCAACGGCTGCAACTAACAGTTAATTAGTTCATTTCCGAGACGCCGTGGTGGAGCCCTTGATGAGTGATGAGTGAGTGATTCTTAGTAAGGGCACAGTCAAAGGTGTTTACTTACCTTACATGTGACATGACATGTTAGAGATTTGACTTCACCCAAACGTAAAGTGCAATGATTTTACACATCAAACTGTGTTTACATTTCTGGAGGAGCACTCCTGCACATGTGGGAAAAAAAAAACCTCTTGCAAAATGTTTTTGCCTTAAAAAACCTTTATCTGGGGGTGTGAAGTCTTGTAGCCCGCTCCTCATCCCTGCTTTTTTTTTTATAGTCCATTGCAAGTTTGACAGATTTTAAAGACGCACAATTCTTTCACTTTTGTAAGGTGTTATTAAAAAGGAGCTACAGCCAACAGACTGTACAGACGACCGACCCCCTGCCACGAAGAAATGCTAAAACTCCCGAAGAACGAGAAAGACTTCAGCGTGTTGCTGCTGTGTGTTCAGTGTGGTAAAAACACATGGTGTACGGCCTAAGCTCATGATTACTTTTTATTAACGAAAAGACTTTTTTATTGAATTGTGTGTCTTCTATTATTTGAATGGGTTTTTGTTGTTTTTTTTGTTTTTATGTGACATGTGGAAAAATGAAGATCTCAGTTAAAATGATAAACCTCTGTGTGTAAGTATAACGCCTCTGAACTCCTGTCACTTTACGTTGCAGCACATTTTGTGAGAAAGCAGGAGAACCCTCGGGGAGAGGAACAGCCCTGAGAACGTGACATTTTATCCAACTGTAATTTGTGTAAGCTGTCCAACTACTCTGACCTTTAGAGATAATATCACTGATACACAGGAACGTGTGCAGATTTGATCGAGATCAAACTAATCAAAACGAGGGAATACATTTTATAGATCGCTGCCAGAGTTTTCGGCTCATTTGAAGCGACTTGCTTTATGAAGAGCATCCAAGAAACTTTTACTGTTCACCTGCAAGCCTCTAACTGTAGCGACTTCCACTCCTCTAATGTAGATGCTAAGCACGGTCAGCGTTTGCTTGCTTTTTATTCACAGTTAAATTACCTTGATCTCGCTGACAAAAATAAAATATATTCTGAGAAAAATATTTAATTGACAATGTTTCCCTGGTAGTGCAGGTATGAGTGTGTTGTTATGTGTGAATCTTACATTGTTCTCTACTCCGCTGTAGTCCATGGGCGGGTACAGACTGAGAGCCAGGTCATCAATACTGAAGAGGAAAGACAGAAAGAGGCAGATGTTAATTTTTATGGCTGTTTTTGTAAAAACTGATATTTCATTTAGGTGAAAATTAAAAAAAAAAAAAGCCTATTGAGCAAAAGCTGGGTAAGAAGAGAGGTTAACTGTGTGATGTATTACAGTGCAGCTGCATTCTTCTAGTCATGGTGAACAAAAACAGCAGGAACAACCGGTGTGAATGCATAAAAACAAAATGTCTCCTTTGAACAGTTGCTATGCAGACAAAGAAAGTATGTTTTCCATTCCTGAAAGTCTCTGGTGACAGGTATGTAAGAAAAAAGCTTGTCTGCACTTGTGTGTAACTTGTGTGTAGCTTGTGTGTAGCCTGTTGCCGCTGTCCAGAAGAATTTGATTAGTACACACTGATTAGGACAAGTTCAAGTTCTAGTCATTTCCTGTTTACATGAGCAGGCACCAATAAAACCAAGATAATTACACATTTATTTTAATAACAGTAACTTAATGATGCGATTCGGTGCCATTTACCTCTTTTCAATCTTCAAGTTGGCAAACCAGTTACTATTAAGGCGGTGCAGGTGTCAAAAATGTATAAATAAACATCACAGACATTCACCACTATGCACAACATGAAATTATAACTCTGTGTGTGTGTGTGTGTGTGTGTGTGTGTGTGTGTGCGCCTACTCAGGGCTAATTTCCTTGGCGATGTCAGCCAGGTCGTCGAGTTGGGACAGGTTCTGAGGCGTGGTAATGTCACCGTTGGCTTTGACGGCTGATGTCAGCTTCCTCAGGCACGCCGCTGACGCCTTCATCAGCCCCTGGCACGGCGCGATCACACACCGGTCCCTCTCTGACCAGTATGTGTCCTGGTTGCCGCGGGGCTCATCCCCTTCCAGGTCATCGATGAGGACGTCGCTGAACGGATCCTGGGCCTCAGATAAGGCCTGCGTGCGGGCGAAATGTTCAGTTAATTATATATATATATTTACAGACTATCTATAATTTTTGATTTTATAAATACAAGCCCCAGCCACTATTTGAGAATTCATTGTGTGTGTGTGTGTGTGTGTGTGTGTACCTG
Source organism: Toxotes jaculatrix (assembly GCF_017976425.1). Lineage (NCBI taxonomy): Eukaryota > Metazoa > Chordata > Actinopteri > Toxotidae > Toxotes > Toxotes jaculatrix. Next base: position 27,670,618 of record NC_054396.1, on the reverse strand, counting down.
TTCAATTTCCTCTATGGCGTCTTTCACAACTCCAGCCTGAGCAGACAGAACCACCAGCACTGCTGCTTTATTATCTGTGGAACACACAGGTTTTTCTTCAACGAGCCTGCAAATCAAATCTCGCAGAACTCAAAAAGTCAAAAGAACAGAAACAGACCGTAAAAGAAAAAAGCTTCTGTATCATACCAAAAAACTTTACCTAAAGCAGATACAGCCCCACATCTATCAAATCCTCTTCCAAGTCACTGCTGATTCACACACAGAATCTAAATGTGCAGATGACTGATCATAGACTGATGAGTCAGATTAAACTGACTGAGAGAGAGCTGATAAAGAGCTAGCACATTTAAAATCTGTAACTTAACATAAGTTAAATAAATGCTGATTTTATAGCAGTAAGAAAATCATTTATTTATTAAAAAAAAAAAAAAAAAAAAAACCTATTCCATTTTTAAAGGAGATTTGAATGTGTGATCTCTTGATGAATGAGGCTCATTGTCCATCTCCATTAGGACAGATGGCAGACTGGTCTCAGCAGACACCACCAATAAAAAGTCAAAATGTCCTGATACTGATGCACACTGACTGTGAGATAACTCTGAAACGACAAACACTGGTTTGAACATATTTAACTATGAGGCGAATGTTTTGTAATTTTTAAACTCTACACAAACAGGCTCCATTTGTCCTGCAGCAAAACTCCAATTATAAACCTGTGTGTAAGACTGTAGCATACCAGCAACACTGAAGCCTGTACTGTCATGTACAATCAAATCTTATTTCTCTCATCATGACTGAAAATTATGATCAGCATTAGTCAAGTGAAATTATTTGCATTGTGTTCTCTGTGGTTTTCTACCTGCCTGTACAGTTTCTACCTCTGTATGTTAAAATTGAGATTTAAAGTCCTCACATAACGTTCATTTCCTGTTCTAGCTACAACCAGACCCCCTGACGAGTTGTACATATTATGTTTGATGTGTTGTAGATTTAAATTAGCTTAATTCTACATACAATGACCCATAATCACAAAACAAAAACAATTTTTTAGAATTTCATTGTCAACTGACCTTGTGGCAACTGGACGAAATGGTCGCAGGCTGACCACACACCTCCTGTTGATGTCAACTGTTCCTGGGTCAGACTAGAGGAATGTGGAGGGAAAGGGCCACGAAGAGAGGAAGAGGAAGTCGGATGAAAAGAAAACAGAGAGAGGGAAAGAGGGAAGAGGAACAGAGAGGGGACAGTCCTTACTACACACTGTTTTTGTTTTGCTGAAAACAGAAATACAACACTTCTGTAGCCTCCTAAAGAAAATCCACTGAATTACTGAATTTATTTAGTTTTGATTTTTGCTTGACGTCTACACAAAGACCAACAAAAAGTGACCATGTAACGAGATCTAAAAATGATCAATTATAATTAAAAGAATACAAAATACATGTCTGTGTATTCAACACATTTCATCAAATCACTGTGAAATTTTTCACAGTGATTTTAAATTTTGAAGCAAGAGGTATAACAACAGCATTAGTGTGTCTGTGTTTTAATTTGATTCTACTGTGGCTACAACTTGTTATCTCTCTGTATGCCCTGTTGTATGATTGTGTGTGTGTGTGTGTGTGATTGTGCGTGTGTGTACACACCTCTGTAGCGGTGAGCTCAGTATGACCTCCACCAGCTGTGCTACTCCCTCCAAAACCTCGACCGTGGCATCTCTGACCTGCCGTCGCATACTGACACCTGAGACACAGAGAGTTGACAGTGACAAGCTGAGGTGAAGATACTCACACAGACCTGCATGCCTTCTATATCTATACAGAAAGTCTCTAGCATCTTCAATGAATGTACAAGAAATTTAAATTCCCGCAACTGATTCTGCTTCTTCTGCCAAATCAGTATTATCTGAGGCAACTGACATATCAAGGAACAAATCGAAATGAATCAACTCTGGACTGTGTGAATAAAAACTGAATACAATCTGGATATCAGAGCCTATATCCAGCTCTGGTGGTGACATGGTGTTACCTTGGCTCTTAGGTAGCCAGTAATACACTGTAGAGAAGGTCAGGACACTCTTCAGGATGGACTCTGCCAACTTCTCTCCATCCTACAGAGATTTAAGAGCTTGAGAAACATCGGTATCACTTTCTAGTGCTAAAACGATCAGTGGTAGATGCCAACTCTCTTCATTTCATTGTTTCCCACTTCAAAACAATCTAATTCAGGTGCAATATTAGACCTGAATCATCATCCATCCACACAAGTCTAAAACTGTGCTGATGCAGTTTCAAAGCCACTGTCAAATGTGACTGTCAAGGTCAAATGAGGACTGAGGAGTGAGAAACGATCAAATGAGGGAGTTGGTATGCACCCAGCGTTTGTAAATAAGCTGAATTCACTAAACGCTGTGTGCCTCTAACTAAAATATGAGCTCATTATGATTTCAACAATGGCCTGACCTGTTGCGATGGCAGTGGGGGTTTGGAGAAGGCCAGGCTGAGTTTAGTAGCTTCCTGAGACACAGCCTTCACTGCCTGGTCTGAGGACAGAGGACACAGTTACATCACATTCAAATGGCTTTGAGACTGTGATTTAATTTCATGGCGATTTGGTGTGTTTCTGCAGGAAACAGGATGATGATGGGGTGCACTGTAAAAAAGAGCTGTAGAAACTACGGTAAAAAAAAACTGTCAAACAGTGACAGTAAAATTTAAAATAAAATTTAAAATGGTATATCACTGTAGAAAACACATTGAATTACTGTAAATCAAGAAACAGTATATAATAATCACAAAAGTGCACAAAATGGCTAGTAAGTTTTCTCTATGGTGTCAAGAATATACAAAATTTTATCGTGTCTAGATGATTGCTTACAGAAGAAGAATCTCTTTAACAAAAATCTTTATTTTTCTGACTTAATAGATAGTGCGCTTTATTTTTTCAAAACTTAGTTACTTCCATATATCGGTGTAGGCCAATTATTTTTTGTAAAACTGACTGAAGTTCTAACTCCAGACCGAAAGGGGGCGTTTACGCACGGATGCAGTATGCTTCCGCAGAACAAGGAGAACAAACGTGCGCGAGCGAGCATTGTACGCGCGAGAAAATGGCCGGGAGAAACACCGAGGGGAGGGGTAGGAGGACGACTCGGTTTCACGTTTTGAACGTTAGCTAGCGCCATTTCTGCGCGCCAGACTTTGAGCATTGGTTTCGGACTTGACTCGTCACGACTTTTGCCGTTGGCAGTTCAACATTAATTGCTGCTGTCGGTGAGTAAACTTGCATTTACTTCGTTTGAGAGTAATAGTTTCCAAGGAAGCTTCGCTTTGTTTTCTTAAAGGCTAGTTGCAAGTTAGAAGAACTGACTTTTTCTAACGCATGTGCGGGATTTTATTTTCAGTATTTGTCCGCTGACTTTTCTTGTGTGTCTGGGGAAATATTTAATTGTAGCTTTTGTGGCAACTTGATTAAGACGTTCAGAGGTTATGTTCTCCACTGCAGAGTGCATCGAAATGAACCTCGTTTGTTTAAGTGCCTTGGAGCTGTGGCTTGTTGAGTGAGGTTTGGACTCATTACTCTTGATCCACATAGGATAGTGACTTACTTTTTTTATTTTGACACTGCTTTGTGTATGAATATGTGAAACAATTTCTTAAAAATTCACCGGAGGCTTTGTGATTGGTTGTAGGCTGAAAAAATCAACGCCTTCCAGTTGTATTTCCGTATGGATTGTACCGCAGTTTTTGCGGGAAATTCCTGGCAACCGCCCCTGCCGGAAATTTGCCGTAAAGTTCAGCATTTCAATAAAGTACCGTAATGTGTTAAACAGTTGTCCTGTTTTATCACAGCGCGTAGGGGCCTTATTGTTCTCTTTGGCGATAGTTGTTTTTTTATTGATTGGTTTTGTCTGGTTACCATGGTGATCCACTAAGATTGGGTCACGTGGGCATAGTCTGTGATAGCCGGAGGTAACAAAGAAGGGCACTCACTCACCTGCGCTCCGGTAGGAGGAGAGAGGGGAGCTGGGTAGCCGTAATTTTTGTTGACTGCATGCAGGAAGCTTTATGCATATTTTTTCCATTCATTTTTTAAAAATAATGCTTTTATACCGTGTACACGTTTCCATCGACAAGCATGTGTATTCTGGAAGCTGCTGTTTGGTCGCAATACAGAACGCTATCTAAATGAATGAACAGAAGCCACAGAAATTGCAAAACTGTGTGTGTGTGTTTGATGTAAAATTATGAAAACAAACACTCTTGACATATGACATGTAACAGCAGGGAGCACAACAAGACATCCAGGGAAACAAGATGGGAAAGTAATTTTATGATTCAGGGACCTCAATAGAGAAGTTTGAACTGGGGAAAAAAGCAGGAAGGAGGGAGGATGATTATGATAAACAGAACTCAACTCAGAGTGTCCCAGAAGTTGGAGAGGTTGAACGCTCCGTCTGACTCATTGGACTCGCCATCTGTGATGGAAAATGAGTATTTGGTTAGAAAAAAAGCAAAAGCTGAAATGATTATTTAAGAAGTCAATAGGTTTGCTGAAATTTTATTTTTATAATCGGGTAAGTGTTTAATTTAAAAGTCAAAATCACTGCAAACTTAATGTGTCAGTTGCAGCCCTTCTCTTGGTGGCATTATGAAGGTGTTAATGACTTGGCAAGTTTAAGTATTATGTAGTTGTGGCAAAGTACAGCAATATAGAGTTTCTTTCTCTGCAACCTATTGTTTTTTTTCTTTGCTGTTTATTTTCTGAGGATTTGTTGCTTTTGATTACTTGCTGGTGGTGTGTGCTCTTTGGCTCGAGCTGGGCGATGTGAGAGCATATTCTGTAAGACTATATAAATTTGTACACCTTCATATATTTTGCCACACTGTTAATACTGTGGTAACGATCCCTGTTACTGTTTCTGAGTGTATTAGGTGAGTGTGGGCGCTGCTGGATTTTAGATGCATGATTTACACTGATGAAGTTTCTTGATTTGGCATGTACTTTTTGCACTTGATTAGACAAATGCAAACATTTCCAATATGATTATTTAACTTATTTATTACTACATATACCATAGTATAGCCTTAAATGCTTGCTCTGGGTTCAGGCTCTGGGTCTCTGCAGCTTGTGCTGTTACACTGTTCTGCGTTATGTGATATAACCACCCCTGCCTCCGAAATGACCATGAATTTGATTAAAACAATCTAACAGTTCCTACAATAACTGAGCATTATATATAACCTTCATAAAGGTACCTAGGATATAACTAAGCCAGTGAAGAACTGTTGTATTAGCTAGATTTAGCTGGATGCGGGTTACTTGACAAACTGAGTGTTTATGTCACTGAGTCACGGAAACTTCAGAGGGAAATTTGTCAGCAATTAAACAAATCGTACGGTGATAACACCACAGCATATAAAAAAAAACATTAATGAATAACATCGACTCTGTAAAACCGAAGAAAAACCAATTCATAGCGGAGAAACGGAGCCCTAGTGGCATCAAAACAAACTTATCCAGAGTTAATGCTAACATTAGCATGACACATGCTAGCATGCGCGCAGCTGCGTTGACTTCTCGCGTTGAGTCGCAGCTGATGTCTCACATTTACCTCTGACTCGGTCTCTGATACACTGGACGGAGTTCAGGAGATTTCGTAAAGGCACAGACACATTTCCACCACAGTTGTCAGCACTCATGGCACAGACGTTTGGGAGACAACCGGACACACGCGTGTTGTGGAACTACAGGGGCAGGCTGTCGGACCGGGGACGATTTTAAAGGACGCACAGTCCGTGCTGAGGAAAGGCGGAACATGTTAGTGACATCTCGTGGTTAGATCTGAGTACTGCAAGAGGAAAAACTAGTGAAAAAAGGGTAAATTTTGTCTGAGGATGAATGCCATGATCTGTGTCATCTGAGTTTAAGAAAAGAAAAAACAATTCAAACACAACAATTAATCAGACTCACACTTTATTAAGTTTTTAAGAGATTTCTGGGTTGTTCAAACCAAAGTAAATATTCTTTCATTATTAGAGGATTTATTCTCCATAGGCCTCCGTGTGTGTTAAATTGTATGTTTATCTCAATACAAATTTAATTTTTTGCTTGTTCAGCTGACTGACTGAGGTTGTACCGGCAATTAAATTAAAGTGTACAGATGAACAATCCCTTTATCTTCCCCATAATCACTGATAACATTACTGAAAACACATTCAGTTTTCTTCAAGCTAAGACAACAAAACCTTCTTAAGTCAGTCAAACGAAAACAGACATTGTTAACTGACAGGTTTAGTATTTCAATTTAAAGGGATTAGGCTACTAAATATGAAGGCGCAAAGACTCAAAGCAAGACTTCAGGGTCTTATAGAAAAACAAGTTTACTTTTTTGTTAAATGTTGTTCTAAAACATTTAGGATGAGCATGATGAGAGTGGTGAGAGTGAACCAAGACAGTAAAGTACATTGCACATAGTCATTTGATCCATTTGGCACTGTAAAAATTTTGATTGTAGCAGCATTAATGTCACAAACTTAAAGGATGGTTTCTACAGCTAAAATAATTTTTTAGTCATTTCCAAAATTTTAAATATTTCACAATGTAGTTTAACATTTATCACAAGTGTTAAACTAATTTAATGTTGTGTAATTACATTTCAAAGTTGTCATCTGCTTCAATTCATTTTTGAAACTAGAGAGAGGGTTACTGATCAA